>NC_053025.1:176238049-176513634 GCF_003073215.2 Triticum urartu | reverse complement strand
ACTAGATACCTGAACATAGGAATACCAAGCTTCACGGGAACCTACAACGCCACTTTACCTGAAGAAGAGCGCTGGATGATTCAAGTTCAAGTTCCAGGAAGGACGTTCATGCCAGTCACTGAGCCCATAGAGTTTTCTTTTGATGCACCAACTTGGAGTCTAGGAAAGAGTATGGCAGCTCACATCGCCATGGGACGCATTGGAGAAGTCTACCGCAAGGATCTCAAGGATACTATCTACCAGATTTGTGGGCGCCGAGATGAACATTGGGAGATGATCAGCACCAGGAAGGATAGATCAATTGCAGCTTTTATTCAGGAGTTAAACCAGCACATTCGACGACAGGAGAATCACATGTGCGCTGACATGATAGATCTGAAGAAGGCTAAGACTAGAATCAAGGAACTGGAGGAAGAACTCAAGGCTACACGCGAAGGTTATGAAGAAGAAATTGAAGTATTGGTGGAGAAGAATGACGACCTGATCAAGAAGATTGGCATATTTATGGGAGGCCCGACACCAGTAGATGAAGACGAAGAACCCAAGGAGATTAGCCCGGAGGACTACATCATCATTGACGGCACTGACTCGGAACAAGATAGTAGCGATGATGTCCATGTTGATGAAGCAGGAGCGGATATCATGGAGTCTACGATCGTAGAATATTTCTAGTAGACCACCTCATCAGTAGTAGTAGTCCACCATGTAAATATAGTAGTCCGAGCACTTTTTGCGATAGTTAGATCGATTGTATGTCTTGTTTGATTGATTGAAGTGAATTGTGTGCTTTTGCCTCATGTGCATATGGGTAGTGTTTTCCCTTTAGACCCCCCTCTATTCTTACATCTCATCTTTTCTAAACCCTCAGATGCCTCCGAGACGTGACCCCGGATTTGCCTTTCCGTCGGAGCTCACCCAGTTGATCCAGCAGCAGAACACCCTGATGCAGTTGCTAGTTCAGAATCAGAATCAGGGGAACAACAACAACAACCCACCACCACCACCACCTGTTGACCACTTAGCCCGTTTTCTTAGGCTGAATCCGCCGGTGTTTTCCAGTAGCACCGAGCCGATAGTAGCAGATGATTGGCTTCGCAAGATATCTTGGGAGTTGACCACAGCAGGATGCACAGATGTGGAGAAGGTGAAGTTTGCCGCACATCAGTTAGAAGGACCCGCAGCATCTTGGTGGGAGAATTTCACAGCCACCTTCCCAGTCGACACTGTCACATGGGACCAGTTTCAACAAGCTTTTCGTACTGCCCATGTTTTAGCAGGAGCAATGGCCATGAAGAAGCGTGAGTTTCGTAACTTGCGCCAAGGAGGACGGACAGTTGGCCAGTATGTGGAGGAGTTTAGTAAGCTAGCACGTTATGCCCCAGATGACGTTGCTACAGATGCAGCTAAGCAGGAGAAATTCCTGGAAGGATTGAATGATGAGTTGAGTATGCAGTTGATGGTAGCCACCTTCAACAACTACCAGGAGTTGGTAGATCGTGCTCTTATGATTGAAGGGAAGCAGCAGCAAATTGAGAACCGCAAGAGGAAGTATGGACAAGGAAAGTATAATTCAGGAGGTCAGCAGAAGCCTCGTTTTACCCCTAGACCAGGAGGACATTTTCAGCATACCCATGGAGTAGGTAGCTCGCACAATCACAATGGCACCAAGAATGGTAATGGGAATGGAGGAAGTAATGGACAGAACCGCAACACCCCATCAACCCCAGCCAAGAAGGATTTGAACCACGTCACTTGCTATAAGTGTTCGAAGCCAGGACATTTTGCAAATGAATGTCCTGAAGGCCAAAACGGCAATGGAAGTTCTGGGAATAAGCCGAACCCTTTCAATAGGGGACAGGTGAACCACGTTAATGTGGAGGAAGTTGAAGCTCAGCCCGATGCAGTAATAGGTAAGTTTTTGGTTAAGTCATTTACTGCACTCGTTCTTTTTGATACTGGTGCATCGCATTCATACATATCAAGGGGATTTGTGGATAAGTATAACCTACCAACCCAAGCCCTTAGGTCACCATGTTAGTAACCTTGCCAGGAGCAGAGTATGTGGCAAGTTTATGGTGTGATCGGTTACCATTAAGGATTGGTAACTATGTTTTTCCCTCAGACCTAATAGTATTGGAATCTCAAGGATTGGATGTGATATTAGGGATGGATTGGTTATCAAAGTATAAAGGGAATATTGAGTGTGCTAGTAAGTCAATTTTGCTTACCACACCAGAAGGGAGAAGGATCAAGTATGTATCCCGGCATGTACCAAAAAGGACACAAGTGAATTGCCTAACAGGAGTTGTGCAGGAGGAAGTACCAGTGGTACAGGATTTTCCAGATGTATTTCCCGAAGAGTTGCCAGGCATGCCACCGGATAGAGACATTGAGTTTTTGATTGAGCTTTTGCCAGGCACTGGGCCAATATCGAAGAGACCATATAGGATGCCAACAAAAGATTTGGTGGAAATTAAGAAGCAGATTAAGGAGTTACTGGATAAGGGATATATTCGCCCAAGTTCTTCGCCTTGGGGATCACCAGTACTTCTAGTGGAAAAGAAGGATGGATCGTTAAGGATGGTTGTTGACTATCGAGGATTGAATGAAGTAACGATCAAGAACAAGTACCCACTACCAATGATCAATGATCTGTTTGATCGATTGCAAGGAGCTAAAGTGTTTTCCAAGATCGACTTGCGATCAGGATACCACCAGTTGAAGATTCAAGAACAGGATATTCCTAAGACAGCATTCACCACAAGATATGGACTATATGAGTATACCGTTATGTCATTTGGACTGACTAACGCACCTGCCTATTTTATGAACATGATGAACAAAGTGTTTATGGAATTTTTGGATAAGTTCATCGTAGTGTTCATTGATGATATCCTGGTTTATTCGAAGAATGAAGAGGAGCATAAGGAGCATTTGCGTTTGGTACTTGGAAAGCTCGGAGAACATCAGTTATATGCCAAATTCAGCAAATGTGAGTTTTGGTTGAAGGAAGTAGGATTCCTCGGACACGTTATATCCGGAGAAGGTATAGCAGTAGATCCCGCTAAAGTTGAAACCGTGACCAAGTGGGAAGCACCAACAACAGTTGGAGAGATCCGGAGTTTTCTTGGACTCGCAGGATACTACCGGAGATTTATTGAGAATTTCTCAAAGATTGCAAAGCCTATAACGGAGTTGCTGAAGAAGGATACTAAGTTCAAATTGACCGAGGAGTGTGAGGCAAGTTTCCAGGAGTTGAAGAAACGTTTGGTGACCTCACCAGTGTTGATTTTGCCAGATCAAACCTAGGATTATGAGGTGTATTGCGACGCTTCACGTCGAGGACTTGGAGCAGTGCTTATGCAGGAAGGGAGAGTTGTTTCGTATGCTTCACGACAACTGAAGCCCCAGGAATTGAATTACGCTACGCATGATTTGGAGTTAGCAGCCGTAGTGCATGCATTGAAGACATGGAGACATTTCCTCATTGGAAATCATTGTGAGGTGTACACGGATCATAAGAGTTTGAAGTACATTTTCACGCAGAAGGAGTTGAATCTCAGACAAAGGAGATGGTTGGAGCTTATCAAGGATTATGATATGAAATTGCATTATCATCCCGGGAAGGCTAATGTAGTAGTTGATGCATTAAGCCGCAAGAGCCATGTCAATACACTAATGACGGGAGTAATACCCAAGGAGTTAGCAGAAAATCTTCGTGAACTATGTGTGGAAACAGTTCCGAGAGGCTATGTAGCAGCACTAGAGATTCAGTCAACTTTGATGGATAGAATCAGAGACGCTCAGAAAACGGACAAAGAGATTGCCGCCATAAAGGAGAAACTGAGCAAAGGAAAAGCTAAAGGATTTCGTGAGGATGAGAACGACACCCTATGGTTTGAAGACCGTGTTTACGTGCCCAATGACCCGGAGATCCGAAAGTTGATTCTGCAAGAGGCACATGACTCACCGTATTCGATTCACCCAGGAAGTACCAAGATGTATTTGGATTTGAAGGATATTTTCTGGTGGACCAGAATGAAAAAGGATATTGCGGAGTATGTAGCAGTTTGTGATGTATGCCAGAGAGTAAAGGCAGAGCATCAGAAGCCAGCAGGATTGTTGCAACCATTGCCGATACCCGAATAGAAGTGGGATAAACTAGGTATGGATTTTATCACGGGATTGCCAAGGACTCGCTCAGGCTATGACTCGATTTGGGTTGTAGTTGATCGATTGGCGAAGGTAGCACATTTCATCCCAGTAAAGACCACTTACACCAGTGCTAAGTTGGCAAAGATATACATGACCAGGATCGTATGTTTGCATGGAGTTCCGAGGAGCATCGTATCGGATAGAGGAACCCAGTTTACCTCAAAGTTCTAGAAGCAGTTGCATGAGACTTTAGGTACCAGGTTAGAATTTAGTACAGCTTTTCATCCTCAGACAGATGGACAGACTGAGAGAGTCAATCAGATTTTGGAGGATATGCTGAGAGCTTGTGCACTAGATTATGGATCTAGTTGGGACGATAATTTGCCATATGCAGAGTTTTCTTACAATAATAGCTATCAGACCAGTTTGAAGATGAAACTTTCGAGGCTTTGTACGGAAGGAGGTGCAGGACACCGTTGTCATGGGACGAAGTTGGAGACCGCCAGTTGTTTGGACCAGATCTGATCAAAGAGTCTGAACAGAAAGTGAAGTTGATTCGCTATAGGCTCAAGGTAGCCCAGTCCAGGCAGAAGAGCTACGCAGATTCTAAACGCAAGGAGACAGTTTACGAAGTTGGAGATAGAGCTTATCTTCGAGTATCCCCACTTCGAGGGATTAAGCGCTTTGGAGTTAAGGGGAAGTTAGCGCCACGATTTGTAGGACCATATCGAGTTTTGGAGCGTATGGGAGAAGTGGCCTACAAGTTGGAATTGCCAGAAGGATTGGCCGGAGTGCATGATGTGTTCCACGTTTCTCAGTTGAAGAAGTGTCACGCGGAGATGGCTGACATACCTTTGAGAGACACAGTGCCATTAGAAGCAATTCAGTTGGATAACAATTTGACCTATGAGGAGAAACCAGTCAAGATCCTCGAGTTTGCCAGCCGAGTTACTCGTAGCAAGGTTATGAAGTTTTGCAAAGTCCAGTGGAGCCACCACACGGTGGATGAAGCCACCTGGGAGCGAGAGGAAGATTTGCTCAAAGACCACCCTCACCTATTTTCTAGCCAACCCGAATCTCGAGGGCGAGATTCATCTTAAGGGGGGTAGGTTTGTAACATTCCAAATTTTCAATTTGGAATGTTATACATTAGGTCATCATGCATATCATATTTTATTTTGCTTTTGGTTTTGATCCTAGAAAATCCTAAGCAACTCAAGGACCCACGGAGAGAGTTGGGGATTTCGTTATTTACACATTTGAGTTTTCTCAAATTATGTAAACAGGATCATTTGATTTTATTTATTTTATTATCAATTATTTCCATTATAAAAATATGAGAGAGGGAATAAAATGACTTTCCCAAAATATAGAAATATTGAGGATTTAATAAAAAAATCAAATAAGTTTTATTTCGGAGTTTTTCGGTACTTTTATTTGAATTTAGGAAAAATGCGCGTTTTTCAAAGTTGTAGTTTGGGCCCAGATAAATGTTCACTTTATCGGGCTTGATTTTAGGAACCCGGCAAAATTTATTTCGTGTTTTTTGGAGTCCGTTTAGTATTTCTTTTTATTTTTCTTCCGAGCGGATTTATAAAAAAAAACGCGAACCGACTACGGGCCGTATTCGGCCTGGACTCCGCCGGCTAAGGCTATAAAAGCCGCCGCCCCGGGGACCGAAAGCCCAGCCGCCGCCGCCACCTAAACCCTAACCCTAGCTCCTGTCCCGCCGCCGCCGCCGCCGCCCGCCGGAGTTGCGCGCCTTTCGAGGTTCGCCGCCGCATTGTTTTCCGTGCAGTTTTTTTTAAAAAAAGGAAAAAAATTCTGTTCGTCGTTTGTCTTTTTCGTCGGATTTTCCGCGGTTATTTTCTGATCGCGATTTCTGATCCGATTTTCGTTTTAGTATAACTTTTCGCTCGTTTATCGGAATCAGGCGATTCAAGCGCCTGGAGTTTCATCTCGAAACCCTCTTTCCGAATAATCAACTTAAACAAGTTTTTGCTACTGTAAAATTTTCCCTAGATCCAGATTACTAGAACGAAGTTGTTTTCTTTCGCCGTTTGATTTCTTTCGCTTCGTTCGATTTGATTCTTTTTGCCAACCAGGGTTCTTAAGTTGAACTTTCTGGTTAGATCTCTTATTTGAGTTTTACCTGTGCATTAGATGAGTACTTATTGTATGCTTGTTGTTTGTCTGCGATAGAACACCCGGAGTGCGCCGCCTGTTACTTCGAATCTCTAGGTTTCGCGGATCATGAGCAAGGCAAGTAACACTTTGATCATACCTTTTCTGCAACCCAGTTTTATTGCATTAGATCCATCCTCACACATTGCATGATTAGGATCTAATTAAATTGTGGGATGGGAAGTAGATGAGGTATTACCTATTACCTGTTTAATTATCAAACCTTTGGGAGTTACTTCTACGTTTGCTTATTATGCCATGCTATGCTAGTAGACGTGGATTGGGTGAGTGATATCCATGACAGATGTGAGATTGTTAATTAATGGTTTATCTAAGGTGGCAACCTAACACACATCTGGGTGGATTGAGGCACCTGGGGTTACCAGGACTTGCCTGTTTTTATTGGACCACCACCCAGGCTCAAAGGGATCATGAGATTATTCATACTAGAAACTTCCGTGTGCAGCCACAAGCCATTATGGGCTCTGGCATAGTTGATTAAGTTGTGCGAACTCTTACAGTGGTAGACTAGCAGATGTAGGGGATGTAGGTGGTACGGTCTACCCGATCGTAAGGTGCTAGCGCTTCTGAAAGACTATGTCTCGGTCATCCGTCTTCTCAAACACCATGTAGTGCGAGAAAACAAACGGAGGCGATCGAGTCTTGTGGGGAAAAGTGCGCAAACCTCTGCAGAGTGTAATAAACTAATCATGGTTAGCCGTGTCCCCGGTTATGGACATCTTGAGTATCTAGTACCTGGATTATCATGTGAATCTCAACATGTTACTCTAAATTAATTTTTAATGGGTTTTAATGATGTTACTTTAATTGGGATTAAGAATGCTGTGAACCATTCTCAATGTTTCACAACCACCATGATAGTAATTAACTTTATTCCTTTGAAGTAGGGAAAAATTGGCTTTACGCAAAAACAGTAACCATAGAGCTTTCCACCAGCCAAATATGCATATAGTATAGCTGTTGCATTCCATTACTCTCTATGTGTTACCTTGCCAGCATATTCCATGTGCTGACCCATTTTCGGGCTGCAACGTTAATGTTGCAGACTTTTCTGACGACGATTAAGGAGTTTTAGGTCGTGGTTCTATACTCAGTGATGCCGTTGGAGTTGATGGACTCACTTATCTTCCAAGCCTTCCGCTGTTATCGTTACTAGATGGCCTTAAGCCATATTTATTGTAATAAGTTCTCTTTTGAGACACTCGATGTAATAAGTGTGTGATTGCTACTCTGCTATAAATCCTCCGAGTACTGTGTGGTGTCAGCATTACTGATCCAGGGATGACACCGGAGCACAGAGATCAGACTATTTGAGGTCTGGTCGCTACAGTTCATACTTGCACATATAGAACATCACGTTATGAATAACTAGAATAAACAAAAGACATACTACGAACAACCAAAGATAGCATTTGAAACTGAACATATGCTTACTACAAACAACCGAACAATCAAAAACTTTAAAAGAGGCATATGCTAGCTAAAACAGGCTTAACAGCAAGCAAATAAATGCATTCCTATCGGTATGTTTAAAACTGGATTGATGAAATGTACTGCACAGTAAATAATTGCACATATAGAGCATCACATTGTGAACAACTAAAATAAACAAATCATGGGTTTCCTCACTTGTCATAGATGGGCTCGTTCCCGTGGGAAGAGCACGGACCCTGGATGCGCTTCATGTTGTCGCAGATGGGCTCCTTCCCCTTGGAAGAGCATGGCTGTAGGGTGTCCTCCCTGATGTCGCAGACGGGTGCTTTCCCCTTGGAAGAGCAGATGGGCTCTTTCCCCTTGGAAGAGCCGGAGAGGGTGCCCTCCTCGTGGTCGCAATCGATGAGGTCTGACTTGGAAGCTATGGATCCCAAGCCAGTGTCGCAGAATGTGTCCTTCAGAAATGACAAAAGGGGCTCGATGGTGATGTAGAATGGCAAATTGTTGACAGCGAGCCAGAGGAGATCAGCGGCAGGGCCATGGATGAGATTGATGGCGGTTGAACCCGAGGGGTTGGGGTGGGCCACTTAACTTGTGACACAGCCCGCCTCAGGGCATCGCTGTCGATGACCTCGATGTCATAGCCGGCGGACGAGACATGCCCACATACTCTAGCCTGCTACTTGAGTGCCTGCCGCTAGAAATGGTCGTCAGCTTCCTCGGCGACGTCGGGCGAAGAGACCGCTATACACCTCCTTTGGGCCAGTCACTCCTCGAGCTCCACGGGAAGCGTAGCGGGCTTAGGCTGCGACGCTCTGGAGTGGGGGATGGGGATGGGGATCTGTGGGAAAGGGGGCATTTGGCAGGCGTCATCTAAGAAACTCGGGGCGGCCTGGGTATGGAGATCGGTGGGTAAGCTGCATGGGCAAACCGACAGATGTTGACAATGGAGGCCTTGCAGCGGTGGCAGCAGCGGCGACGGGGATTTGCTAGGGTTTCGAGCGAGGGAGTGTGTGTGTGTGTGTGCGCACACACACACACACGCCCGAGGAGGTTTTGGTGTGTGTGTGTGTGGAGGGGGCGCGGGGTGTTTGAGGAAAGGACGCGGGTACTGAAAATTTTACTACGCGGGAGTGAGATGCTGGGCTATTGCAAATTTTGATGAGAGTGCATCGCACACGGTCTGGATATAACAACAGTGTGTTATGAAAAAGAAAAACCCTCGAGGCGGGCAGATATTTTCAATGCAGGCGGGATTGGGAACAAGAAACATCGCACACAGTCCGGAGATAACAACCGTGTGTTATGAAACAAAAAACCCTCGAATCGGGTAGATATTTTTGAGAGGGGGAGCCTCGTGGAGCCCAATGTACTATGCGGATGTGTGCGTGACAGGTGCATCGGCGTGGCACATGGTTAGTTTGAGTGAACCGTGTCGGTTGCATCATCCAACTTGTCTAATGTTCATAAATTTGGCAAAAAATGACGTGGGAGAGGGTCAGAACATGAACACACTTGCATGTGGATCAAATTTATGTATCAAAAGGGTGGTTTGATTTTCAAATACCAAATGCAACTTCGATGTGGCACCTCTCTCGCAAAGCGCACGGTATTGCTTGCTCCCACCCTCTCGTGTGGGCATGAAGGGAATCCTAAGGTATGAATGCATGCCCCTCCCCCTCAGCCGAGGTTCACCTAGAAAAGTGCGAAGTAGCTAGCAGCCCCCCTCCTCCCTCGTGTCGGCATGAAGGGAATCCTAAGCTATATATGAATGCATGCCCTCTCCCCTTCAACCAAGGTTCACCTAGCAAAGTGCGAAGTAGCTAGCAGCCCCCCTCCTCCCTCGTGTCGGCATGAAGTGAATCCTAAGCTATATATGAATGCATGCCCCCCAATCGAGGTTCACCATAGCAAAGTGCCAAGTAGCTAGCATCCCCCTCCCTCGTGTCGGCGCGAAGGGAATCCTAAGATATGAATGCATGCCCCCCAACCGAGGTTCATCTAGCAAAGTGTGAAGTAGAGCTAGCAGCCCCCCTCCCTCGTGTCGGCACAAAGGGATTCCTAAGCTATGAATGCATGCCCCCCCAACCGAGGTTCACCTAGCAAAGTGCAAAGTAGCTAGCAGCCCCCCTCCGTCGTGTCGGCATGAAGGGAATCCTAGCTAAGCTGTGAATGCATGCCCTCCCCCCCAACCGAGGTTCACCCTAGCAAAGTGCGAAGTAGCTAGCAGCCACCCCTCCCTCGTGCCGGCATGAAGGGAATCCTAAGCTATGAATGCACATGCCCCCCAACCGAGGTTCACCTAGCAAAGTGTGAAGTAGCTAGCAGCCCCCCTCGTGTCGGCATGAAGGGAATCCTAAGCTATGAGCATGCCCCCTCCCCCCCCCAACCGAGGTTCACCTAGCAAAGTGCGAAGTAGCTAGAAGGCCCCCACCCCCCTCGTGTCACCATGAAGGGAATCCTAATTAAGCTATGAATTCATGCCCCCCAACCGAGGTTCACCTAGCAAAGTGTGATTTAGCAACCCCCCCCACACACACACTTTCAGTCGGCGGGCCAGAGAGGCATATATCTCACCAAGATGGATCTTAAAATGGACCAAGAATAATCCACCTTGGTCGTACAACCTCTCTCTTGTTGTTGGTCAAAGTGATGGCCATCCATGCGACCCCGGAGATGGGCTAGCTCGCCAATAATCACGCAAGTAGATAGTCCCCGAAGACAACCACTGCATGTGTGTGGCCCAAACATATGTATGGAGAGATGTGTTTTTGAGTAACAATGAACAACTTTAATGTGGCACCGTGATTTCAAACTAGAAATCCCCACACTGAGTGAGGGTTAGGTTGATGATGCATATGTATGTTACACCACACTTCAAGCCAACGACGGGGATTCATATATGCATGCATGCGTGCATAGTATATGCGTTCAAACTTAATTAGGTCTGAATCTCACCATGACATATACCACGATAACACTAACCAAATGAAGAATCTGCCATGGTAACCTATCTTGTTTTTGGTCAAGGTGATCATGGATGACCACGCGGGCCCACGAATATATAGGCTTGTTGCCGATAACCACGTGAGGGAGTGTATTGTTCAAAGGAAACCACTACATGCATATGTATGGAGGTGATGCATGCATGCATGTTTGAATACACAACATTGATCTGGCATGTGTGTCAAAAATCATACACTAGCTCCCCACTCAGAGCGGGATCGGTTCATGATGGTGTCGTTGTACTAGCCACTTCGACTCGATGGGAGGGATTCATGCGTACACATGCATATGTGTGTGCTCAAAGTGTATCATGCATGTCATCCCAGAGCAAAAATAATAATCCCCTCCTAAGTCAAATTAACCTCTCTTGTTGTCAAGCAAAAAGAAGTGATTGACCAAGCGGGCCCATAGATGGAAAGCATCGATATCGCTGATAACCGCTTAAGTGGGTGCGAGAGGACAACCACCACCGCTTTTCATGTGGGCCAAACATATATATGTTGAATGCCCAAAATGCACAACTTTGATGTGCCACATGCCTCAAAACCCGTAAACCATGCACCCACACAGAGCGAGGTTCATATCAAGCGTACTACATATGATGGTCCCCTTCCCCCCTCTTCACCGCATACTATATGCTCCTGCCGTAATATATGTACAACCCAAAAGAATCCTCATCGATGGTGAAATTAATTAACCTCTCCCGATGTAGGTCAAAGTGATGCATGCATGCGTCGACGATGGCCTCGTGGGCCCATAGATGGAAGCGTCACATGTGAGTGTCCTAGCTAGGATATATATGCATGTGGCCCAAAAAGGTGTTGTGTGATGTTTGAATAACCAATTTCACAATTTTGATGTGGCACGTGCCTCGGTAACCAAATAGTCCTGACACTGAGTGAGGTGTACTTATTCACGGACGCATACGTATAGTATATATGCTAGTCCCCTCCCACCTCTTCGACGCGTATTATATACCACCATAACACAAACAAAAAAGATTATACCTTGCTGGTCAAATTAAACTCACTGCTGGCTATCATGTTGTCATATGGACACCAATACAAAGTGGCATTGTACTTTTTGTTTGTCAAATTGAGACCAGTTTTGATGTAATCTTTATCTAATTACAGACGGAAGATTATTAATAATTGGGAACCAATATCCCAAACGGATTATTTATTCAATCCGTGAGCGTTAGACCAACAATGGATACATGCCATGCTTCGGTTAAGCAATAAAGCGACAGCATTAATCATCCATATAGAAAAACTATATGTGCCGCCACGCGACACGTGCGGCATGCGAGCAAGAGTGAGTTGACGGGACGCATGCGAGCAGTCCGCCGCGCAGGCAGACGGGGAGGCGTGTGTGCAGGTGTGTGAATTGACGAAGGCGTGCTCGCTGCATAGTGTCATCGGGAGGCGTGCGAGTAGCTATGTGAAACTTTGGTAGGCATGCCAGCTGTCCGGTGCATAGGCTCACCGGGAGGCGAGCCATCGGGTTGACCGCCTCCCGCCTCTCTCCCACAACTCCCACTACTCCATATTAATGGTGCGCCCGAGTGGCCGCACCCCCATCCTCGCTACACACACAATCCTCTCTCTCCGCTTGCAACCTCAACGCCGCTCTCATTCCTCAAAGCCGTCAGTGTATGAGGATGCCGCCGAAGCTCCCCATCGGAGGGAGTGGCGACGCCAGGGCTGCTAAAGCACCGGAGCATGGCGTGGAGATGGAGACGGAGGTTGCCGTCACCGCCGGCGAGTTATCGCTGCACCCTGACGTCGTCGACGGCATCGAGCTTCCACAGCCGGAGGTGGAGTTCCACACCGACTCCGACGACCACTCCGGCGACGACTCCGACGACCACTCCGGCAATGACTCCGACGACCACTCTGACGACGACTCCGACGATGACGGACAGCTGGTTAGTCATCTATACCTGTTTATGTGTTAAATAGATCATAGGGTTTCTCTGGTTACTCCTACCTCCCCCTTTTTGGAATAGAAATCATGTGGTTACGTTCTCCCACTCCATGAACTCTGAGTAAGTTTCATTAGATCCGTGTGGTGTATTGATTGTTTGAATGGTACATGTGATAAGTGATTAGTTGTTTCATCTGTGCAAATGATTTCTGCTAGTAATCCGACTAGGGTTAGTGTTCTTGCTAATAATTGCTAGCCAGGACTTGACAATTGATTTTGAATGACCTACCTATGTTTGTGCCATTATTTTCTTCAAGATTGGTCTGTACATAGACGACTATGCTTAAAAATCAAACCATAATCTCTGGATATGTATAAATAAATAGCCATAAATTCCTAATCCTACTTCACGGCATGTAATCAGTGATTTGATGCCAAATTTGTTTTACTATTTGTATAGGTGTTGTCTGACGATGTGGACAGCGAGGATGAAGATGTCCAGAGGAGGTACAATAGGAAAATCCTGAGGGAGCTTTAAGCGGGAATGCATAACAGGCGTATTAGGACCTGGAACGGCGGCTATGGATGCCCATTTTGCAACCAGAAGCTTCATGACGCGTATCTAAGTGTTCTGGTGCATGCAAGAGGATGGGTCGTTGGCTCCTTCAAGTAGAATTATTCTCGCAGGGTGGCACACGGCGCGTATGCCGAGTACCTGGAGAAGCTTTAGGATCGTGCCGGCCTGTGAGATGAGATGTGGGATGGATGGAACTATATATGTATGCTTGAGTATGCTTAATAATGTTGAACTATGCCTATCTACATGTACGCTTATTATCTATGTCTGAGTAGAGTATGCTTAATAATGTTGAACTATGTACTACTTATGGTTGAACTATGCTTATCTACGTGTACGCTTATTATCTATGTCTGAGCATGTTAATTATTTCGCCAAATTTTGGTAAAAAATACAATGGGGGACCAATAAACCAGGACGGAGGTAGTACGTCAATCACACACGGTTCCCAAAATTCGAACCGTGTGCAATGACTTTCATTTTGCCTACTACGTCAATCACACACGGTTCGCTCTAGCAAACCGTCGCCCCCAAAATTCTTTGTGGGACAGAAAACCCTCACCACCCCATTCAAAAAAGAAAAAAGAAAACCCTCACCATCCCCACGTCACAAAAACCCTCACCCCGCCTGCCACCCACCTCGGACCCTCTGGTGCGTTCCCCATTCACACCTGCACAGGCTCCTCCGCGTCTATGCCATGGCACCGCCTATCGCGGCGGTAAACACTTAGCTCGACGCCTGCCGCTGCCGCCAGGCTGCCGGCAAAGCCCACCACATTTCGCCACTTCCGCTTGCCGCTGCCTATCGCCATCGAATTTCTCGACGCTGCTCGTGGTCGACCCAGCTCCGCTCGGGTGGGGAATCTGCCGTACCAAGGGTTCTTTCTCATGGACGACAAGGTAACTAATTTAACGAGATATTATCTCATCTCTTATCCCAGTTCATCTGCCTCCTTTAATCACCCGGCGGAAATCACCATGAATTCATCTTTATTCGAGCTGATTTGAGGGTTTTCTTTCATTCATAGAATGTATAGTGCGCCAATACTTCAGGACTTGGTGACCGCCGCCAGAGATTCCATCTCATCGTACCAGATAACTTGAGGACGCGCGCGGTATATTCAATCTCACCCTTAATCAGTTGGCATGGCCTACTTTCCTGAACATATTCTAAATATTGCTACATTTGGATAAAAGGTGCCACACGCACCATATACGTCAAAGGGGATGTTTCCCTCTTCTTTCTATATTAGGAAAATTAATGATGTATTGTTCTTTCGATTACTCTCATATTTCCATGACATCATGTTTACCATATCTGTTTAATTATAGACTTTTGTCCTTCAATTTCAACTGCTATACAGTTCTTTCAATTTGGGCCCATATTTGCATGTTACCATATTTTCTTTAACAACCCTACCATTTTCTGCAGGACATCCCCCTCTATGCAACAGATTATGTAGTGCACAATTTTCCCTTTACATACATCAAGGCTCCACGAATGTCATACCGTGCACAAACCATGGATTTACAATCGTTGCTGCTGTAAGACTTGATGAACGTGCTGACTCATATTTTGGCACTGGCTTTTGGAATGAAATTGCAAAGTTTTATGTATTGAAAGCTGGCACTAAAATTGCACTACACATAGAAGGGCCTGGTCATGAGATATATGCTAACTTCCCGAGAAAATCATCTATCCAGACTTTGTTCGAAGTAAGTTTTCTTTTCAACTCTCTGCATATGTTGACTTACCCAGCAATGTCAAATGAATTGTGTAATATTTAAGCAACCAATTGCTATTCCCTTATCTTACTATATTCCTACCTAATAACTTCTAGTTACAATACACTTTTCTATTGCCCCATTTTAACTAAATATTCCTTGTACTCCCATTTCTATCAGGAAGCGCCGCTGACAAGGAGACTCCGCAGGTGGAGAACGGGGCTGCCAACAAGCGGAGGCGGGGCGAGCTAGAACCGCAAGCGACTCCAGCAGGCCTAGACTTAATCAGCAGCCTCCCCGATGATATGTTGAGAGTCATCATCTCCCTCCTCCCAATCAAATATGGGGCATAGACAACCCTCCTTTCCCGGCAGTGGCGCCCCCTATGGAACTCCGGCCTCTCGACCTCATCGACACCCATGAGCTCTGCCATGGCTATCGTCAAAGCTTGGATGCGTTCTCCCAAGATCCTCGGCAGTCACCTTGGCCCAACCAAAGGCCTTAGAATGGGCAAGTTTCGTTCCAACGGCAAGGACCGAGCCAAGCTTCATGACTGGTTCCGCTCCCCGCCCTAGATCATCTCGAGGAGCTCACTTTCGATGATGGGCATATGCGGTCGCTGCCAACGTCCGCACTCCGCCTCGCTCCCATGCTGCACGTCACCAAGTTCAGGAACTGCCATTTCCCGCCCCTTAATGATGCACCCGCTCTTATTCTACCACGACTGAAGCACCTCGAGCTCGTCGTCATCTGCCTCTCAAAGCGTGACATGGAGCGCCTGCTCCGTGGCTGTACTGCACTCGAGTACCTTCGTCTTCAGGCGATCAACGGGTTGAGTACCTTCCACATCACCTCCATGACTCTCCGGACTATTTATGTGTGTTGCTGGTGCGGCAGGACGACATCACAAAAGGTGGACCACGGTATGGTCATCCAGGACACACCTGCACTTGAGAGATTATTTGTAGTTGATCAAGAAGGTCCAACAAGAATCAATGTCATTTTTGCGCCGAAATTGATAGTGGTGGGCTACTCGTCTGACAAATACTCCGAACTTGTTATTGGATCCGCACCCATTCAGGTACAACGGCCGCCTTCTACCTCTCCTTCTACAAATTAACATTATTTCTAATTTTGAAGATGTTTGTTCGTCTGTCATTCAGAAAATGATTCCGACTAGCTTGACCCCGAAACCACGCACAGTGAAGGTCTTGGGACTAGAATCTATCGGGCCCGACCTGGAGCAAGTTGTCAGTTTCCTGAGATGCTTTCCGTGCTTGGAGAAGCTATATATCGAGGTGATGTTCCTTTCCTGTTAAATGTTAACCATAAGGGAGTTCAATTTGTGACACCTTTTTCCAAGTTTACAATAAAAATGTACTACGATTTCTGAAGGTTCTTTTAGAGGATTTCAGTACATACATGCCCCCCCCCATATTGGTTGCTTGATCCATATGGTTACAATCAATAAGCATGTCTCCTTCGGATTCATCTGTACTAGTTTTCTTAGGGAACTTTTCATCCACTCCAACCTCTTGTGAAGAAGGCTACATTTTTCTAGAATGTAATCAAATGCCCATGTTAATCATGTCAGATCGAAGATGGCATGTTAGTGCATTTTACAAATCCTGCAAACCAAATAGCTAGGCCTGTAGTAATGTTCAAAAATGCTTGTAGGCACTAACATGTTTTCTTCTTTTGCAGATAAGATTAGGCCCAGTGGTGGATAATGTGATACAATATAACAATCACGTCGAATGCCTAGATCTGCATCTCTCAGAAATTACTTTGAACTCCTACCGAGGGACCTTACCGGAGATTATATTCGCCAGGTTCTTTGTTCTCAGAGCAAGGGTGCTAAAGGAAATGAGATTTGTCCTACATTTATTTCGCAAAAATGAATGGTCTATTGATCAGTGCCGGCGCCTGCGGCAGAATGGAGTAGGATCCAAAAATGCTGAATTTCATTTTGGAACTTCAGATGACAATGTAATCGGAAGTCATCAGGTCAACCCCATACATGACTTCTCAGTGGCTGACCCCTTTGCAAAAATTGTGAGGTTTCAAAGCCAGACTTAAAAGCGGTGATATTAGTTTGAACCTCTCTGATATCCATTGTAACATCCCAAAGTTTTAATTTGGAATGTTATACATAGGTCATCATATGCATATCATATTTTATTTGCATCCCGTTTGAGATCCTAGAAATCCCAAGCAACTCAAGGACCCACGGAGAGAGTTGGGGATTTCACTATTTTCTTGTTTGAATTTTTCTCAAATTTGAAAAGAGGATCACTTTTGTTTTAATATTTTTCTCTCCAAAATATTTCCAATATAAAAATAAAAGAGAGGAGATAAAAGGACTTCTCCAAAATAAAGGAAATATTAGAGGAAAAATGTTAAAATTAAATAAATACTTTATTTGGATTTTTGTGCTATTTTATTTGAATTAGAAAATTTTGCATTTTTCAAAATTGCATTGTTAGGCCAGAAAAATGTTCACTTTGTTCTAAATATTTTGTTCAGATGGTGAAAATTGTTTTTGGCATTTTTAGAATTTTTTATATTTATTTAGGATTTTCTTCGACGGAACTTATTTAAAAAAACGGACCGAACTATGCCGAAGCCCAGCCGGCCCGCTCGCGCCACCGTCTCGTGCCTCCCGCGCCGTGCCGCCGGCGGACTCCGCGAGGAGTCTGGCTCGGACTCGCCGCCGCGTGCCCCCTCCTGCAAGCCGCCCCTCCCCCCCGAGGCATTTATATAGCCAGCCGCCTCCCTCACCCACTCAACCCCGCCGCCGCAGCCGACCACCACCGCCAGCCGTCGCCGCGCCACTGCCGCCTGCCCACGGTGCGCCGCTGCCGCACACCGCCGCCACCAACCGAAGCCGCGCGGACAGCCGCCGTCGCCCGCTGCCGTCGCCTTCATTCGGATCCGCGTCGCCGTCGACCGGTTTATTTCCAGTTCCCCTCGGTTTATTTCGGTAAACCCTAGATCTAGATCGGTTTTTTATGTAGCCGGCTTTTCTTGGTTTTCTGCCGGTTCGATCGGTTTTTCTCAGTTTAGATCTATTCCGTGAATGTTCGCTCGTTTATATCTAATAACGAACGAATTCGTTTGTTAGCCTCTGTTAGCGGACGTTCGTCCGATAGATTTTTCTTTTTCTGTTTTATGTTCGCCGAGGACCTATCTGCGATTTCTTTTATGGCAGATTAGCCCCTGATCTTCAAACGCTCGCAAATTTTCAACCGTTCGTCCAAATCCAGTGAAACCAACGCCAAAATCTTCGTATCGAAGCCCTCTTTCCACTTAATAAACTTGAACATGGTTTTGACAATTTAAAATTTGGTTTCAAGAAGATTTGAATTCGAAGTTCTTTTGATCGTAGTTTCAGTTCTGTAGCTCCGATTCGATTGATTCTTTTTGCAAATCGAAGCTCTTCAGTTTGGACTTTCATATCTAAGGTTTACCCTTGCATATTTTCTTGATTGCTTATGTATGCTACTGTTTGTTTGCGATAGAGTTTCCGGAGTGCGAAGCGTGCTACTACGAGTCTCTAGGGTTTGTAGATCATCAGCAAGGCAAGTAACACTTTGATCATATTCCTTTATCACCCAGTTTTAATGCATTAGTTTCAACGCTCAAACATTGCATGAGTAGGATCTCTTAACATGTGGGTATTGGAAAGTAGATGATGAGGTAGAACCTATTGCCCTTTTACTACCAAACCCTGGGAGTTACTTATACGTTATGCTTATACTGCTATGCTATGCTCGTAGGCATGGATTGGTTGAGTGTATCCATGACAGTTGTGAGAGTTGTTAATTAAGGGTTAACTTAAGGTGGCTACTTAAATACACATCTGGGTGGATTGGTTGCGGGCATCTGGAGAATCCAGTGTTGTCCTAGGATATCCCGGAGTACCCGTGTGATCATCTTATGGTTCGCCACCCATGCTCAAAGGGATCATAAGATTATTCATGCTAGAAACTTCCGTGTGTAGCCACAAGCCATTATGGGCTCTAGCATAGTTGAGTATGTTGCGTGACCTCTTTAAGTGGTAGGCTAGCAGATGTAGGGGAAAGTAGGTGTAACTGTCTACCCAGAGTAAAGAGTTAATTCTTCTAAAAGAATGTGTCTCGGTCATCCATTTCTCAAACACCATGTAGTGCGAGAAAACCAACGAAGGAGATCGAGTCTTGTGGGGAAAAGTGCGCAAACCTCTGCGGAGTGTACAAACTATTCATGGTTAGCCATGTCCTTGGTTATGGACATCTTGAGTATCTGGTTCTTGGATTATCATGTTGAACTCATCACTCTAAATTAATTTGTTGGGTTATTAATACTGCTTAATTGGGATTGAGTTTGAGGAACCTTCTCAATGTTTATCAACTACCATGATAGTTAAACAAAATACATTCCTTTCTTGTAGGGAAAAATTGTCTTTTCGCAAAAAACATTATAACCGTAGAGCCTCCACCATCCAAATATGCATATAGTTATAGTTGTTACCTATTCTTTTGCTCTATAGTGTTATTTCGCCAGCATATTCCATGTGCTGACCCGTTTTCGGGCTACAACGTATTATGTTGCAGACTTTTCAGATGAAGAGTAAGGTGCGCTAGGTCATTGTCGTGTACTCAGCTATGCCGTTGGAGTTGATGAACTCACTTTATCTTCCAAGTCTTCCGCCGTTATCGTATTTAGATGGCCATAAGCCATATTTTTGTATTAAGTTATCTCTTGAGACTATCGATGTAATAAGTGTGTGATTTCTACTCTATTATAAATCCTTCAAAGTACTGTGTGTATCAGCATTACCGATCCAGGGATGACACTTACGCACAGAGATTTGACAGTTTGAGGTCGGATCGCTACAAGATGGTATCAGAGCACACGCTGATTATAGGTCACTATTCTCTACTCACTTCTGACTCCTCTCCATTTTCCACTCTATTGATGACGGACCCAAGGAACAAGTTTCCTCAACCAGATGAAGATACACCCTTTGGTCGACACTTGAAGGAAGTCACTAGGTACCTGAACATCGGAATACCAAGCTTCACCGGGACCTACACCGCCACTTTACCAGAAGAGGGGCATTGGATGGTTCGAGTTCAAGTTCCAGGAAGGACATTGATGCCAGTTACTGAGCCCATAGAGTTTTCCTTTGATGCACCAACCAAGAGTCTAGGAAAGAGCATGGCAGCTCACATCGCCATGGGACGCATCGGCGAAGTTTATCACAAGGATCTTAAGGACACCATCTACAAGATATGTGGGCACCGAGATGAGCAATGGGAGATGATCAGCACCAGGAGGGACTGATCCATTGCAGCCTTCATCCAAGAGTTAAACCAACACATTCGTCACCAGGAGAACCAAATGCGTGCAAGCATGATAGATCTGAAGAAGGTGATGACAAGGAACATGGAGCTTGAAGAGGAACTCAAGTCTACACGCGATGGATATGAGGAGGAAATCGCAATACTAGTAGAAAATAATGACCACTTGACGAGGAAGCTAGGAGTATTCATGGGAGACCCCGTGCTAGGAGGAGATGACGACCATCCCGAGGACTACATCATCATCGACGACCCCGAATCCGACCCCGGCAGTAGTGATGATGACTACAAAGATGAAGCTGGAGTGAATATCATGGAGTCTTCTACCGATCAAAATTTCTAGATGACCACCATATTATTAGTAGTATTTCCCCCATGTATATAGTAGTAGTCCGAGTATTTTGTAACAGTAGCTAGATCAATTGTATGCCCTTGTTTGAAATTGAGTGGTGTGATATGATTGTGTTTGTCTCATGTGCATACGGGTAGTGCTTTCTCTTTAGACTTCATTTCTATTCTAATCTCTTCCCTCTAAACCCATAAGATGCCTCCGAGACGTGACCCCAGATTTGTCTTCCCACTGGAGCTCGCTCAGTTGATCCAACAACAGAATGCCTTGATGCAACTGCTAGTCCAGAACCAAGGAAACAACAACAATAATAACAACAACCCACCACCACCACCTCCAGTGCACAACCTAGCCCGTTTTCTGAGGTTGAATCCGCCGGTGTTTTCTAGTAGCATCGAGCCGATTGTTGCTGATGACTGGCTATGTAGGATTGGAAGGGAGTTTACCACCGCAGGTTGCACAGATGCGGAGAAGGTGTGCTTTGCCACCACCAACTGGATAGACCCGCAACCTCATGGTGGGATAATTACACAGCCACTTTTCCCATAGCCAATGTCACTTGGGAATAGTTTCAGCAAGCATTCCGCACAGTCCATGTCTCTACAGGTGCAATGAATATGAAGAAGCGTGAGTTTCACAACTTATGCCAGGGAAACCGTACGGCGGGGCAGTACATGGATGAGTTTAGCAAGTTAGCCCGTTATGCCCCGGATGATGTGGCCACAGATGTCGCGAAGCAGGAGAAGTTTATGGAAGGACTGAATGATGAGATGAGTATGCAGTTGATGGTGGCAACATTCACTAACTACTAGGAGTTGGTAGACTGGGCCCTGATGACTGAAAAAAAACAGCAGCAGATAGAGAGCCGCAAACGGAAGTATGGACAGGGGAAGTACAATTCTGGAGCTCAGCAAAAGCCTCGCTTTACCCCTAACTCCGGAGGTTATACCCATAACCATGGAGGCCATACTCACAATGGAGGAAGTTCACATAACCACAGTGGCCCCAAGAATGGGAATGGAAATGGAAATGGAGGAAGCAGCAGCTCGAACCGTTCCAGCCTAGCAACGCCCGCCAAGAAGGATCTAAGTCACATTACTTGTTTCAAGTGTGGGAAGACTGGACAATACGCCACCGAGTGTTTTGAAGCAAAGAATGGAAATGGAAATGGAAGCTTTGGGAAGAAGCCCAGCTCTTTCAACAGGGGACAAGTGAACCACGTTAACGTGGAGGACGTTGAAGAGCAGCCAGATGCAGTTATAGGTAAGTTTTTGGTTAAGTCATTTACTGTAATCGTTGTTTTCGATACTGGTGCATCGCATTCATACATTTCAAGGGGATTTGTGGATAAGTGTGAGGTGCCCACCAAAGTTCTTAGGACACCTATGTTAGTAAGCTCGCCAGGAGCAGAGTTTATGGCAACCCAAGGATGTTTTCAGATGCCATTAACCATAGGTAGGCATGTTTTCCCCTCAGACCTAGTAATTCTGGAGTCACAAGGATTGGATGTGATACTAGGCATTGATGAGGACATGACTACACCCTCACCTCTATCAGGCATGGATTGGCTATCGATGTATGGGGGAAACATCGATTGCGCCAGTAAGTCAATTATGCTCACCACCCCGGGGGGAGGATTAAGTATGTATCCAGGCATGCGCTGTAACGCCCTCAATGCGGCTATATCTCCCATGTGTCAAAGCACGACTTAGAGGCATAACCGCATTGAAAGCAATGTCGCAAGTGAGGTAATCTTCACACAACCCATGTAATGCAATATGGGAAGAGATACATAGTTGGCTTACAATCGCCACTTCACACAATTACATGAATAAAACATTACATCATCCAGATACAATCAAGGTCCGACTACGGAACCAAAATAAAAGAAGACTACCCCAAATGCTACACAGATCCCCGATCGTCCCAACTTGGCTCCACTATTGATCAATTGGAACGAAACAACACAAAGGACAAGATCTTCATCGAGCTCCTCCTTGAGCTTGGTTGCGTCATCTGCACGGTTCAACGTCACCTGCAAGCTGGTTTTGGAAGTATCTGTGAATCACGGGGACTCAGCAATCTTACACCCTCGCGATCAAGACTATTTAAGCTTATGGGTAAGGTAAAGGTATGAGGTGGAGCTGCAGCAAGCGACTAGCATATTTGGTGGCTAACATATACGCAAAAGAGAGTGAGAAGAGAAGGCAAAAGCATGGTCGAGAAACTATGATCAAGAAGTGATCCTAGAACAACCTACGTTAAGCATAACTCCAAAACCGTGTTCACTTCCCGGACTCCACCGGAAAGAGACCATCACGGTTACACACGCGGTTGATGTATTTTAATTAAGGTCAACTTCAGGTTTTCTACAGCCGGACAGTAATAAATTCCCATCTGCCCATAACCGCGGGCAAGGCTTTTGAAAGTTCAAATCCCTGCAGGGGTGTCCCAACTTAGCCCATCACAAGCTGTCACGGTCAATGAAGGATATTCCTTCTCCCAAGACAATCCGATCAGGCTCGGATCCAGGTTACAAGACATCCTCGACAATGGTAAAACAAGTCCAAGTCCAACAACACCGCCCGAATGTGCCGACAAATCCCGATAGGAGCTGCACATATCTCGTTCTCAGGGCACACTCAGACTGTCCAAACTTCCGGTAGGCCAGCCCAGAGTTGCCCCTGGTGGCCACCGGCGGCTGACAGGTTGGACCAACACTCAGAGGAGCACTGGCCCGGGGGGGTAAAATAATGATGACCCTTGAGTCTGCAGAACCCAAGGGAAAGAAAAGGCTAGGTGGCAAATGGTAAAACCAAGGTTGGGTATTGCTGGAGGAGTTTTATTCAAGGCGAACTGTCAAGGGGTTCCCATTATAACCCAACCGCGTAAGGAACGCAAAATCCGGGAACATAACACCGATATGACAGAAACTAGGGCGGCAAGAGTGGAACAAAACACCAGGCATAAGGCCGAGCCTTCCACCCTTTACCAAGTATATAGATGCATTAATTAAATAAGAGATATTGTGATATCCCAACAAAATATCCTTGTTCCAAACATGGAACAAGCTCCAATCTTCACCTGCAACTAACAACGCTATAAGAGGGGCTGAGCAAAGCGGTAACATAGCCAAACAACGGTTTGCTAGGACAAGGTGGGTTAGATGCTTGGCTCAACAATATGGGAGGCATGATAAGCAAGTGGTAGGTATCGTAGCATAGGCATAGCAAAAGAGCGAGCATCTAGCAAGCAAAGATAGAAGTGATTTCGAGGGTATGGTCATCTTGCCTGAAATCCCGCAAGGAAGAAGAACGAGTCCAGGAAGAAGACAAACAGACATAGTCGAACAGGTCCTCACAATCACGATGTTATCAGAACCAACCCGAAGAAGCAACACCGGAAAGAAGCACACAACATAGTAAACAACCAACACACAAACATGGTATGATATGCGGGATGCGGTATGTGATGCATATGCATGATATGGAAAGGAATGATTAAACCTGGCCTCAACATGGAAATCCAAGAGTGCCACTGGAAAGGAGAGATGATTTCGGTTGAAATCGATATAAAGATCGCCGGAATCGGATGCACGGTTTGGAAATGGCAAGCAAAACAAATATGGCACCGGTCTGCGATAAACAGCAGAGGAGCCATATAAATGCATCAAGATAATTATGCTAGAGCACTCAATCATAAGAAAAAAATAAATGGCAGGGATCCACTCAAGATGCTTGACCAGATGAACACTGAGCTATGGCTAATTCATCCATTAACAGGTTCAAACAAGCATGGCAAAAGTGCAAATGATAACAGGTTTCAGACTTAGTGAAATTAACACAAGTCTGGAGTTTATCATCAGGAAGCACACTTTAGAGCATGAAAACTACAAGCTACAGGAACTTAACATGGCAAAGCAAGGCATGGCATGAAGCTACTCAAAGCACTTAACAAAAGTCCCTTAGTGACCTTGAGCCAAAAGGGATCAGAACATACAATTGCAAGCATGTGAACATGGCAAAAACATAAACAGATACAGACTTAGTGAAAAACTGGAGCATGGCAAATCAGTTAACGAGTAGGCATGTTTACGAACTCGATGCACTCACTACAGAGTATGGCATGACAAACTAAGCATACACCCATCAAGAAGACATGTCATAGAAGCTAGACATGTCAAGAACAACAACATAGTATGCACGGATCAATAGAAACAACCTCGGCAAAATCGCTAAACAAGTTAACAATCTGCCAGGAACATTTTATAGCAAAAGAAGAGCTCGATTTACTCAAGCTAGGGTGCTCTGTAAATGCAAACAAATACATTGATGGATAGAGCACCACAATGTTAACAAAACATCCTTACTGATCATCCTCAAAAGATGCACGGATCACTAGGAAACAACATGAACATATGGCATAACAACAAAATCAGGATAAGGACTTGGTGAAATTCTAAGTCCCTGAAATCAGCATTACCGATTATGCTACTGTGCAAGCTTGTGCTAGTCACCACAAATATCACAAAAATACATGGCAAGCACCTTGTAAATATGGCATGACATATAACAAAACACATGTAGAGCTCAGGATCATAGCATGCACACATTAATCATGGCAAAAAAGACTAAATGCTATTTGCTGAAACAGATCTGACAAATTCACCACATAGCCCTCTTCCAACAGCATTTCGGGCATCAAGATGAGCTCAAATTAAAATGATGCAATGAGATGAAATGACGTACTCGTCGAGACGAACATTTTGATATGCTACATGCTCAAAACAGAGCCACGGATAATGAGTTATGGCATGATGAATAGAGGCATATGAATCAGGAAAATCTCAGGACTTAGTGAAATTTTTACCTTCGCGAAAGTCAACGCAGGACGGAGGGATCCGGGACGGAGCGGATTGGGGCGCGGGGAGGCCGTTTGGTTGGACTCCCGATGGATCTCATCCAGGCGGGGTGGATCTGGCTCCGGCGAGTGTTCCGGCGACTCCGGCGAGGGCAGGGACACCGAGGCGGCGGCTGAAGACTCCGGCAATGAGCGGGGAGGTCGGGGAGGTCCGGTGGACAGCGGGATCTGTCGGATCCGAACAACGGCGGGCCGGTCCTGGCCGGAGACGAGGAAGAGTCGGCGGGGCGACGAGCTTGGAGTTCCGCGGCGGCGGCTTGGTGGGGACTCCGGCGAGAGCTCGCCGGCGGGAGGCATGACGCGGAGCGGCGACGGAGCTGCGGGATCCAGGCGCGGCGGGGCTCGGCGCCCAGATCTGGCCCAGGAGGCGGCGGCGTTCGGCCCGGGTGCGGCCTCGGGCCCCGGCAGGCCTGGCGGCGGGGAGGAGAGAGAGGAGGGCCAGCGCGGGTGAGGTGGCAGCGCCTGGTTGGTTCGGGCGGCGGAGGAGGCGACGTGGCGGCATCTAATTCGCTGGAGTGACGCATCCGGCGGACATGTTCGGCACGGGATGGACGTGTCCGGCGGCGCGAGGAGGGAGATGGCTAGGGTTTGGACTGCGTGAACATTCCGGGAGGGACACATATTTATAGGTAGAGGGAGCTAGGAAGCTCCAAATGAGGTGCGGTTTGCGGCCACGCGATCGTGATCGAACGCTCTAGATGATGGAACGGGTTCAGGTGGGTTTTGGGCCACTTTGGAGGGGTGTTGGCCTACAACACACACGAGGCCTTTTCGGTCCCTCGGTTAACCGTTGGAGTATCAAACGAAGTCCAAATGGCACGAAACTTGACAGGCGGTCTACTGGTAATAAACCAAGGCCGCATGACAAGTCTCGGTCCAATCCGAAAACGTTTAGCACCCGCACACAAAAAGAGGTAGAAAGGGACACCGGGTGACATAGGAGCGCCGGATTGCAAAACGGACAACGGGGAAAATGCTCGGATGCATGAGACGAACATGTGAAATGCACATGATGACATGATATGCAATGCATGACACGCAAGCAATGACAAGGCAACAACAGCGAATAACTGGAGGACACCTGGCACATCGGTATCGGGGCGTTACAACACTCCACCACTACGAGAGGATCTCGTCCCGAGATCTAGAATGGCACCGGAGGGACAACGGAAGAGAAAGAGAAGAGGTAAAACTAAGTTGCTTCTTTGACAAACGAGTGAAACCAAAGACCCTTGAAAAGGTTAAGCCATTTCGAGAAAAGAATACAACGGAGGTGAATGAACTTGAAAACACTCCGTTAGAAAAGAGGAACAAGGAAGAACAAATTCGGGCAGCACTCCGGTTGAAAAGAGACGCAAGGCTTGATAAGGCGAAAAGAACTTGAGCAAAAAGGCACAACACTCCGGTTAAATGGATTAACCAAGAAAAGAACACGATCCTGAAAAAAAAGATGGGTTGAAGAGGGCAACATCACAATGCCTCTGAAACAAAAGAATAGAAGATAGATAATTGAAATAGGAGAATGGAGAAGAAAAATGCCATCTTATGCCACAAAAGAGCTTGAAAAGGCATCTTTAGGAGAAGGGTCGATCGGAGTTGTTGGAAAATCAACAACGAAAAGAGGATAAGATTTATATGGTCTTATGGAATACATCTCAAATTATGAGGTGACAACCTGCCCCTCATGGCAAAAGAATTGGATTGATATGAACAAGGAGACGAGAAGCTTATATCACCGGGAGGATAAGTGAAGAACTCGGGTCATTTATAAGCACCATAATTAGCAACAAACCTTAGGGAAGGCTTTAGGTGAAATATAACCCAAGGTAATTCCAATGACGAGATTGATGGATTTAAAATACCTAATTCTTAATAACATGTGAATCATGAAACATGAACTCAAATTATCAAGAATGACATAATACCACCTCCAAAGAATACAGTAGAAAGAAATTACACTCCGGATTGCACGATGAAGAATGCTTGAGCTCCTCTGAAAAGAATCTCGATGAACACTTCGAGAAGGAATTAAATCCTTGATAAACTATCATGTAGAACATCCATGAAGAACTCCGGTAACAAAAGATGACAAAGACGAAAGGAAAAAGAAGTTGAAAACACAAGGTGAAGCCTTGCAATGATTTAGATGGACCTCCGTGGTGATGTAATTGCGAAAGCTTGGAACTCTTGGGAAATAAAAGATAAAACATCTCGAACCAAGAATGTGATATGATGAACCACTCCGGAAAGCGGGAATTGAATACACTCGATGAAACAAGAATAAGAATTACATTATGCTTATCCTTCACCAATTTAAATTTGATGACAAGCAACGGATTTGGCATATTACTTATTCTCGAAGAAAAGATTAAGAGAGATATAACATAAACTTGAGAAGGTCTTCAACCACCGGAAGGATTGAAAACAACGAATAAATTGATATGATAACAAATGACGAGAACTCTTGAACGAAGCACCATAAGAATTAAAAATGAAAAAAGAGAAGATCAAGAAAACACCGAGAAGAATTAGCAAATGAATGAAGATGCTTGAGAGAATTTATATATATGAGAGAACGAAGAGATCATGCACTAATTAGAGGATATTTGATCGATGCACCGGTAAAATTAGGAGGATCAGAGCTGAAAGCTAGAATGAATAATCCCGAAATGATGGCCTTCAGAGAATAAAACTGAAAACTACTCTTGAATAGCTCCGGATGGGTGTGAAACGCCCTCGATGCGGCTATATCTCCCACGTGTTGAAGCACGACTTAGAGGCATAACCGCATTGAAAGCAATGTCGTAAGTGAGGTAATCTTCACACAACCCATGTAATACATAAGGGAAAGAGATACATAGTTGGCTTACAATCGCCACTTCACACAATTACATGAATAAAGCATTACATCATCCAAATACAACCAAGGCCCGACTACGGAGCCAAAATAAAAGAAGACTACCCCAAATGCTACACAGATCCCCGATCGTCCCGACTGGGCTCCACTACTGATCAACTAGAACGAAACAACACAAGGACAAGATCTTCATCGAGCTCCCCCTGAGCTGGGTTGCGTCATCTGTACGGACTCATCGGCACCTGCAAGCTGGTTTTGGAAGTATCTGTGAGTCACGGGGACTCAGCAATCTCGCACCCTCGCGATCAAGACTATTTAAGCTTATGGGTAAGGTAAAGGTAAGAGGTGGAGCTGCAGCAAGCGACTAGCATATATGGTGGCTAACATACGCAAATGAGAGCGAGAAGAGAAGGCAATGCACGGTCGAAAAACTATGATCAAGAAGTGATCCTAGAACAACCTACGTCAAGCATAACTCCAACACCGTGTTCACTTCCCGGACTCCGCCGGAAAGAGATCATCACGGTAACACACGCTGTTGATTCATTTTAATTAAGGTCAACTTCAGGTTTTCTACAACCGGACGTTAACAAATTCCCATCTACCCATAACCGCGGGCACGGCTTTCAAAAGTTCAAATCCCTACAGGGGTGTCCCAACTTAGCCCATGGCAAGCTCTCACGGTCAACGAAGGAATAGACCTCCTCCCGAGACATTCCGATCAGACTCGGTATCCCGGTTCTACAAGACATTTCGACAGGGTAAAACTAAACCAGCAACAACACCCAAATGTGCCGACAAATCCCAATAGGAGCTGCACATATCTCTTTCTCAGGGCACACTCAGATTGTCTTAGGTACGGGTAGGCCAGCCCAGAGTTGCCCCTGGTGGCCACCGGCAGCTGACAGGTTGGACCAACACTCAGAGGAGCACTGGCCCGGGGGGTGGGGTTAAAATAATGATGACCCTTGAGTCTGCAGAACCCAAGGGAAAGAAAAGGCTAGGTGGCAAATGGTAAAACCAAGGTTGGGCATTGCTGGAGGAGTTTTATTCAAGGCGAACTGTCAAGGGGTTCCCATTATTACCCAACCGCGTAAGGAACCCAAAATCCGGGAACATAACACCGATATGATGGAAACTAGGGCGGCAAGAGTGGAACAAAACACCAGGCATAAGGCCGAGCCTTCCACCCTTTACCAATTATATAGATGCATTAAATAAATAAGATATATTGTGATATCCCAACAAGTAAACATGTTCCAACAAGGAACAACATCTCCATGTTCCAACAAGGAACAAACTTCAATCTTCGCCTGCAACTAGCAACGCTATAAGAGGGGCTGAGCAAAGCGGTAACATAGCCAAACAACGGTTTGCTAGGGCAAGGTGGGTTAGAGGCTTGGTTCAACAATATGGGAGGCATGATAAGCAAGTGGTAGGTATCGCAGCATAGGCATAGCAAAAGAGCGAGCATCTAGCAAAGCAAAGATAGAAGTGATTTCGAGGGTATGGTCATCTTGCCTGAAATCCCGCAAGGAAGAAGAACGAGTCCATGAACAAGACAAACGGACGTAGTCGAACGGATCCTCACAAACGCGACGTTATCGGAACCAACCCGAAGAAGCAACACCGGAAAGAAGCAAACAACATAGTAAACAACCATCACATAATCATGGCACGATGCGCAAACAAGTATGATGCATGTCCAGTTTAATGAGGCATGGCATGGCAAAGTGCACAAACAATCCTACAAATTAAGTGGTGCTCAATATGCAACGGGTTGCATATTGACGAAACACCACATTCAAGTTATTTAGTTCGATCTTGTTTATGTACCCAACAATATTAAATGTTGTCAAACATGGCAAGAGGGCGAAGCAAAGTAAAACTACCTATCTAGTCAAGTTTAAATGAGGCCGGAAACAACGACCAACAATTCTGGAAACTCCTCATATGCATATATTAGGTTTGGTCCTGTTCTGCCCTAAACCATATTTTATAGTTATTAAACATGCAAGATGATGCCACCATGTTAAACTAGGCAAAATTCTACCCCATTTACATATAAAGTTTATTAAATTCGGAGTTACGGTTAATTAGTTATGAATTAAAGCATTTTAACATGGCATAGGAGCAAATTTAATCAAACAACATTTTAAACATTTCAAACATAGATGAAAGTTGGATATTATGAATCTAGAAAAAATTCTAAGCAAGTTTCATATATAACTTATTTAGATCCGATGCACGGTTCATGAGTTATTATATGCATGATCCACAAGGGTTTTCCTGCAAAAATGCTCTCCTCTGGAAAAATAGACAAATTGTAGATCTGAAAAAAAACAGAGGTGGGCCGAATCGGACTGGGCCAACAGTGCACAGCGGGGTTCTCACCCAGTGGGCCTTTGCCCAAGGCGGTGGAAACAGCAGGCCGGGCGACTGGGCCGGGAGCTGGGCCTTGGGGCGCATCGGCCCACGCGGGGCCCACACGAGAGGCGCTCTTCCTCCTCGTGCCCGCACGAACCGAAAGGCAGAGACGGCGGCGACGGCGCACACCGGCGAGGGCGCAGCAACGGCGGGGAGGTCGCGGGGACATGGGGATGGCCGGATCTGGTCGCGCCGGGTCCATTCCGGCCGGATCCAACGGCGGTTTGTCGTGGGCGTCGGCGAGGGAGCCCTGGTGGCGGCGCTGACCACGTGGAAGTGCAGAGAGGTCAGGTAGAGAAAAAGAGAAGAGAGAGAAAAGGGAGAGGAGAGGGACGGGGTCGACCTGGTGGAGCTCGTTGCTGCTCCGGCAAGGACGCCGACGGGGCCTGGTGCGGGAGCTCCCTCCCCTGGAGCTCGGGGACGAGGGAGCGGGAGGCGACGCGGGGGCTGTTCCGAGCCCCAGATGGGCTCAAGTGGGCCGCGGCAGGGCTCGCAGGGCCGGCGGCGGTGGGGAGCGCTGGGGTGAGGTGGCAACGCCACATGGCGGCCCAGGGGTGGCTGGAGACGGCCAGGGGCGATGTGGCACGCCCGGATTGGTCCGGGGCGCGGCGGCGGCGGCGCCAAGTGGCGGTGGGAGGCTGGATGTGCACGGAATTCGAGGAGGAGGTGGGGATTGCGGCTGGCTAGAGGTAGGGGATAGGTTTAGGCTAGGTTTGTCCAAAAATGGGCTAGGGAAGGTGTATATATATAGAGAAGGGGCTAGGGTTAGGGGGGTTTCGGAGCCCTCCGATCGTAATCGAACGGTTTCGGTCGGAGGGGGGTTTAGTGGGCTGGACTCGGGCTGTGTAGGAGGGTTGGACTGAGAGGAGAGAAAAGAACTGCAGCACGACACGGGTTTCCGAAGACCGAAAACGTCCGACGAAAATACCGGCAACGGTGCCGCTATATATATAACGGTTGGGCTATCAAACGAGCTCCGAATGCGACGAAACTTGACAGGCGCTCTGTCTACACTATAATAAGACCGCATGCCAAGTTTCATCCCATTCCGAGAACATTTTCCGGCCACTTATAAAATACTATCTCGGACATGTCACGGGCGCGTGCAAGTGTGGTTGGGCTCAGAACGGACAACAGAGAGAACTCGGAGAACCCGGACGGATGCAAGTTTCGAAAACATGATGATGCAATGCAGATGATGACATGGAAAGATGCAACACGCAAGCGAATGACAAGGCAATAACAGCGAATAACTGGAGGACACCTGGCACAACGGTCTCGGGCGTTACAACACTCCGCCACTACGAGAGGATCTCGTCCCGAGATCTAGAATGGCACCGGAGGGAAAACGGAAGAGAAAGAGAAGCGGTAAAACTAAGTTTCTTCTTTGACAAACCTAAGAACCTTGCGAGGTTGAACAAATTGAAAAGAATAAAACAACGGAGATGAACAAAGTGGAAAACACTCCGTTAGGAAAGAGGAACGAGGAAGAACAAGGTTGAAAGCACTCCGGTAGGGAAGAGTAATAAGGAAGAACAAATTCGAACAGCACTCCGGTTGAGAAGGGATGCAAGACTTGATAAGGCGAAAAGAACTTGAGCAAATGATCCCGACAAGAACAAGAAGAAGGTTTGAAGAAAGCAACATCACAATGCCTCCCGAAGAAGTGAGAGAATGGAACTGAATGAACGGGGGAGAAAAAACAAGGTCTTGAGAGAGCACGCTTACACCAAAAGCTAGAACGAAGTTGTTGGGTTATCAACAACGAAAAGGATAAGCTTGATATGGACTAATAGAATACATCTCAAAATTATGTTATGAGGTGACAACCTGCCATTCACGGGAAAAAGAATTGGATTGATAAGAACAAGGAGACGAGAAGCTATCTCACCGGGAGGATAAAGAAGAGCTTGGGTCCTTTATAAGCACCATAATTAGCAACAATCCTTAGGGAAAGTTTTAGGTGAAATATAACCCAAGATAACTCCAATGAAGAGATTGATGGATTTACAATACCCCATTCTTAACAACCTGTGAATCATGAAACATGAACTCAAATATCAAGAATGATGTAAAACCACCTCCAATGATATGGTAGAAAGAAATGCACTCCGGATTGCAAGATGAAGAAAGCTTGAGCTCCTTAGAAAAGAAACTCAATGAAAAACTTCTAGACGGAAATAAATCCTTGATGAACCATCATGTAGAGCCTCCATGAAGAACTCCGGTAACAAAAGAATAAAAAGAAAGAGAAATTGAAAACACAAGGTGAATCCTTGCAATGGTTTAGATGGATCTCCGTGATAATTAGAGCTTGGAACTCCGGGAAAGGAAAGATAAAGCATCTCGAACTGAGAATATGATATGATGAACCACTCCGGAAAAAGGAATTAATCACTTGGATGGAACAAGAATAAGAATTAGGTTATGCGTATCCTTCAACAATTTAATTGCTAACAAGCAACGGATTTGGCATACTACTTATCCTCGTAGAAAGATTAAGATAGATATAGCGCAAACTTGAGAAAATGTTCAACGATCCACTGGTAGAATTTGAAAAGCACGAATGCATAGATATGATACACGAAGGAAGAAAACTCTTGAACGAACCACCGTAAGAATTGAAAATGAACGAATAAAAGATAACGAATCACCGGGAAGAATTTGCAGATGAACGAAGATGCTTGAGAGAAACTAGATACATGAGAACGAAGGGATCATGAACTGATTAAAGATCACTTGAACGAAGCACCGGTAAGATTGAAGAACGAGAGCTGAAAGCTGAGAATGAATAATATTTGAAAAGATGGATTCTGGATAACAAATTGAGAAGACTCTTGAATTTGCTCCGGATAGTTGAAAAGAATTCTCACAATCCAAAAACAACTATGAGAGGATGGCAACAAGCTAGAATCATGAATCTTGAAGAGAATGGAGCAAGATATGGAGGTAAAATTCTTCTTCGGTCTTCAAGTGTTATGAAAGACGATGAGAGACACCACCATGAATTATTGAGACACTCCGGAATGAAGAATGGAAAAGTTGAGCCAACGATGAAAAGAATTTGAAAGATCTTGAAGAAAAGCATTTGACTGATGATAAATCATTCTTACGTCAAACTTTGAGATGAATATGAGAATAACTCCGGAAATTAGAAGAGTCAGGTAAGATCCTGGGAAAGACCTGTGGGTTAGGGCCCACTCAAAAGATACACCGTTGAACTATTTAAAAGAGAAAACACCGGTTGAGTTAAATGGTTTGAATTAGATAACATCCTCAAAATAGCTTGAACGGATTAAGAGTGGAAACACGAATCTTCGAGACATCTTCAGCACTCCGGAACAATTGAATAGCGAGAAATGAATGAATATGAGTAGCACCGTCAAGAGAAGGTATTTGAAATGAGGAAAGGGGATATAATCGACAAATCTTGACTTGAATCCACCGGAGAAGAGAAGAAACAAAGAATGATAACTTGAAGCTCCGTTAGGATCTTCATGAGAATCACCGGATAAGAATATTGACGGAAAAGGATGGAGAGACTTCACAAGAATAAAAGGATACTTGATTAAGAAATCTGAGTCCTTGAGGAAAAAGGGTGGGTGGGTGGGAAAACAAAGGCAACTTGGAGACGGATGAAACAAACACCGTTGAGAAGAACTGATACTTGATCTTGCGGTTGTTGAAATGATCTGATCCACTTGAAGAGAAGTACATCGGTTGAGAAGAAATTTAGATGACAAGCTCGATGATTGAGAAGGATTAGTATTCCCATAGAAATATGAGAACACCGTTTAGAGAAGGTATGGAATCAACATTTGACTTCGAAGAAACTCGAATACCACAACTCAAAACAAAAACAAAGGGTTGGCTTGCAGAATAAGCCGGAACAAACATATGATAGAGATTTCGCCCAAAGTTTTCGTGGTGGGGCCTACACGGGCTCGATCATACAGCACCATCATGTACAAGGCAGTGCACATGACATACGAAGCGTCCCCAAGTCGGCATAGCCAAGGACTCTTTAAGACACAATGAGACTACTGTAAAACCGACCGTGAATAGGCGGACCACTAGACGTCGAACCCCAATTTCATATCATACATCCGTCGGAAAGATATCCTAAGAGCTACTTGAATTCCCACCTATGAAACTCCCGAACCTTTCCGGATATGCAATCAGGTGTTGGGGATACAGGGGAAGCATAATATCTCACCCAAAACTAGCAAATCCTACATCTAGCTGTATCCATCCTTCAACACATAACCAAGAAACCTTCGGAAATCATCTACCTCAACCTTCGAAAAGCATCCGTTATACAAGTTATGGCAATACTCCCGAACTCCCGCCCCAGTACTGGGTGGCGTCAAGGTTATCTCACCAACGAACTGCATAAAAGAGATTTTCGATGTCGGCGTACTAAACTCAGGTATTCCAGAATTGCAATGATAAAATTATGATGACAACACCTCGGACCTCAACTCCCCGGGACACTGCCACAAAACCCCTGACAGGAGGCACCAAGACAATGTTCTCGTCACAAAACCATCGGAACGATTCCAAGATACCCGTGTGATCCTAAAAAAAGTTTTAGTGAAATTTGAGAAGAGAAGAGTCAAAACTCTACGTCAGGATGCCTTACCAGAGCGATGAGGAGACTGGGGAGTAAAAAGAATTCCTAAACTCTCCGATATATAATTCCTAAATGACTCAAAACATTTTTCTAGACTCAACAGCGGCTGCTAAAAACGATCAAGTAGTGGGGGCTCCTAAGGTCGGGGAAGGCTCTGATTACCAACATGAAACGCCCTCGATGCGGCTATATCTCCCACGTGTCGAAGCACGACTTAGAGGCATAACCGCATTGAAAGAAATGTCGCAAGTGAGGTAATCTTCACACAACCCATGTAATACATAAGGGAAAGAGATACATAGTTGGCTTACAATCGCCACTTCACACAATTACATGAATAAAGCATTACATCATCCAAATACAAACAAGGCCCGACTACGGAGCCAAAATAAAAGAAGACTACCCCAAATGCTACACAGATCCCCGATCGTCCCGACTGGGCTCCACTACTGATCAACTAGAACGAAACAACACAAGGACAAGATCTTCATCGAGCTCCCCCTGAGCTGGGTTGCGTCATCTGTACGGACTCATCGGCACCTGCAAGCTGATTTTGGAAGTATCTGTGAGTCACGGGGACTCAGAAATCTCGCACCCTCGCGATCAAGACTATTTAAGCTTATGGGTAAGGTAAAGGTAAGAGGTGGAGCTGCAGCAAGCGACTAGCATATATGGTGGCTAACATACGCAAATGAGAGCGAGAAGAGAAGGCAATGCACGGTCGAGAAACTATGATCAAGAAGTGATCCTAGAACAACCTACGTCAAGCATAACTCCAACACCGTGTTCACTTCCCGGACTCCGCCGGAAAGAGACCATCACGGTAACACACGTTGTTGATTCATTTTAATTAAGGTCAACTTCAGGTTTTCTACAACCGGACGTTAACAAATTACCATCTTCCCATAACCGCGGGCACGGCTTTCGAAAGTTCAAATCCCTGCAGGGGTGTCCCAACTTAGCCCATGACAAGCTCTCACGGTCAACGAAGGAATAGACCTCCTCCCGAGACATTCCGATCAGACTCGGTATCCCAGTTCTACAAGACATTTCGACAGGGTAAAACTAAACCAGCAACATCGCCCGAATGTGCCGACAAATCCCGATTGGAGCTGCACATATCTCTTTCTCAGGGCACACTCAGATTGTCTTAGGTACGGTTAGGCCAGCCCAGAGTTGCCCCTGGTGGCCACCGGCAGCTGACAGGTTGGACCAACACTCAGAGGAGCACTGGCCCGGGGGGTTAAAATAATGATGACCCTTGAGTCTGCAGAACCCAAGGGAAAGAAAAGGCTAGGTGGCAAATGGTAAAACCAAGGTTGGGCATTGCTGGAGGAGTTTTATTCAAGGCGAACTGTCAAGGGGTTCCCATTATTACCCAACCGCGTAAGGAACGCAAAATCCGGGAACATAACACCGATATGACGGAAACTAGGGTGGCAAGAGTGGAACAAAACACCAGGCATAAGGCCGAGCCTTCCACCCTTTACCAAGTATATAGATGCATTAAATAAATAAGATATATTGTGATATCCCAACAAGTAAACATGTTCCAACAAGGAACAACATCTCCATGTTCCAACAAGGAACAAACTTCAATCTTCGCGTGCAACTAACAACGCTATAAGAGGGGCTGAGCAAAGCGGTAACATAGCCAAACAACGGTTTGCTAGGGCAAGGTGGGTTAGAGTCTTGGTTTAACAATATGGGAGGCATGATAAGCAAGTGGTAGGTATCGCAGCATAGGCATAGCAAAAGAGCGAGCATCTAGCAAAGCAAAGATAGAAGTGATTTCGAGGGTATGGTCATCTTGCCTGAAATCCCGCAAGGAAGAAGAACGAGTCCATGAAGAAGACAAACGGACGTAGTCGAACGGATCCTCACAAATGCGACGTTATCGGAACCAACCCGAAGAAGCAACACCGGAAAGAAGCAAACAACATAGTAAACAACCATCACATAATCATGGAACGATGTGCAAACAAGTATGATGCATGTCCGGTTTAATGAGGCATGGCATGGCAAAGTGCACAAACAATCCTACAAATTAAGTGGAGCTCAATATGCAATGGGTTGCATATTGACGAAACACCACATTCAAGTTATTTAGTTCGATCTCGTTTATGTACCCAACAATATTAAATGTTGTCAAACATGGCAAGAGGGTGAAGCAAAGTAAAACTACCTATCTAGTCAAGTTTCAATGAGGCCGGAAACAACGACCAACAATTCCGGAAACTCCTCATATGCATATATTAGGTTTGGTCCTGTTCTGCCCTAAACCATATTTTATAGTTATTAAACATGTAAGATGATGCCACCATGTTAAACTAGGCAAAATTCTACCCCATTTACATATAAAGTTTATTAAATTCGGAGTTACGGTTAATTAGTTATGGATTAAAGCATTTTAACATGGCATAGGAGCAAATTTAATCAAACAACATTTTAAACATTTCAAACATAGATGAAAGTTGGATATTATGAATCTAGAAAAAATTCTAAGCAAGTTTCATATATAACTTATTTAGATCCGATGCACGGTTCATGAGTTATTATATGCATGATCCACAAGGGTTTTCCTGCAAAAATGCTCTCCTCTGGAAAAATAGACAAATTGTAGATCTGGAAAAAAAACAGAGGCGGGCCGAATCGGACTGGGCCAACAGTGCACAGTGGGGTTCTCACCCAGTGGGCCTTTGCCCAAGGCGGTGGAAACAGCAGGCCGGGCGACTGGGCCGGGAGCTGGGCCTTGGGGCGCATCGGCCCACGCGGGGCCCACACGAGAGGCGCTCTTCCTCCTCGTGCCCGCACGAACCGAAAGGCAGAGACGGCGGCGACGGCGCACGCCGGCGAGGGCACGGCAACGGCGGGGAGGTCGCGGAGACATGGGGATGGCCGGATCTGGTCGCGCCGGGTCCATTCTGGCAGGATCCAACGGCGGTTCGTCGTGGGCGTTGGCGAGGGAGCCCTGGTGGCGGCGCTGACCACGTGGAAGCGCAGAGAGGTCAGGGAGAGAAAAAGAGAAGAGAGAGAAAAGGGAGAGGAGAGGGACGGGGTCGACCTGGTGGAGCTCGTTGCTGCTCCGGCGAGGACGCCGACGGGGCCTGGTGCGGGAGCTCCCTCCCCTAGAGCTCGGGGACGAGGGAGCGGGAGGCGACGCGGGGGCTGTCCCGAGCCCCAGATGGGCTCAGGTGGGCCGCGGCAGGGCTCGCAGGGCCAGCGGCGGTGGGGAGCGCTGGGGTGAGGTGGCGACGCCACATGGCGGCCCAGGGGTGGCTGGAGACGGCCAGGGGCGACGTGGCACGCCCGGATTGGTCCGGGGCGCGGCGGCGGCGGCGCCAAGTGGCGGTGGGAGGCTGGATGTGCACGGAATTCGAGGAGGAGGTGGGGATTGCGGCTGGCTAGAGGTAGGGGATAGGTTTAGGCTAGGTTTGTCCAAAAATGGGCTAGGGAAGGTGTATATATATAGAGAAGGGGCTAGGGTTAGGGGGGTTTCGGAGCCCTCCGATCGTAATCGAACGGTTCCGGTCGGAGGGGGGTTTAGTGGGCTGGACTCGGGCTGTGTAGGAGGGTTGGACTGAGAGGAGAGAAAAGAACTGCAGCCCGACACGGTATTCCGAAGACCGAAAACGTCCGACGAAAATACCAGCAACGGTGCCGCTATATATATAACGGTTGGGCTATCAAACGAGGTCCGTATGCGACGAAACTTGACAGGCGCTCTGTCTACACTATAATAAGACCGCACGCCAAGTTTCATCCCATTCCGAGAACATTTTCCGGCCACTTATAAAATACTATCTCGGACATGTCACGGGCGCGTGCAAGTGTGGTTGGGCTCAGAACGGACAACGGAGAGAACTCGGAGAACCCGAACGGATGCAAGTTTCAAAAACATGATGATGCAATGCAGATGATGACATGGCAAGATGCAACACGCAAGCGAATGACAAGGCAACAACAGCGAATAACTGGAGGACACCTGGCACAACGGTCTCGGGGCGTTACAGGGTGAAAAGGATTTTCACAATCAAAACAATTATGAGAGGATGGTCTCGAACTAGAGCCACAAATCTCTGAGAGAATGGATAAGATATGGATGTAAAACTCTTCTTTAGTCTTCAAATTCTGAGAATTACAATGGAACACACCACGAAGAATTGTTCAAGCACTCCGTAATGAAGAAAAATGGAAAAGTTCAGCCAACGATGAAAAGAATTTGAAAGATCTTGGATAAAGGCACTTGACTGATGACAATTCATTCTTACGTCAAACTTTGAAAGAATTTGAGGATAGCTCCGGGAAATAAGAAGATTTAGGTAAGATTCTGGGAAAAGACCTGTGGGTTAGGGCCCACTCAAAAGATACACAGTTGAACAATTCAAAAGAGAGAAAGCACTGGTTGAATTAAATGACTTGAATGAGGGAACATCCTCGAAAGAGCTTGAACAAATGTAGAGTGGAAACACGAATCTTCGAGATATCTTCAGCACTCCGGAATAATAAATAGCGAGAAGTGGAATGATAATGAGGTGCACTGGCATGAGAAAGCATTGAAACGAGGAAAAAGGTATGATCAACAAAACTTGACTTGAATCCATCGGAGAAGAAAAAGAACGAAGAACGATGAACTTGAAGGTCCGTTAGAATCTTTCTGAGAATCACCGGATAAGAGCATTCACGGAAAAAATGGAGAGGATTCACATCAATAACATGATAAATGATTAAGAATTATGAGTCCTTGAAGGAAACAAGGGAGGGAGGGCGGGAAAAACAAAAGCAACTTGGAGACGGATGAAACAAACACCGTTGAGAAGAACTGATACTTGGTCTTGCGGATGTTGAAATGATCGGATCCACTTGAAGAGAGGCACGCCGGTTAAAAAGGATTGACAAAACAATCTTGATGATCAAGAAGGATTGGTATTCACATCGGAGTATGAGAACACCATTTGGGGAAGGTATGGAATCAACATTTGACTTCGAAGCAACTCGAATACCACAACTCAAAACAAAAATAAAAGGATTGGCTTGCAGAATAAGCCGGAACAAACATATGATAGAGATTTTGTCCGAAGTTTTCGTGGTGGGGCCTACACGGGCTCGATCGTACAGCACCATCATGTACAAGGCAGTGCACATGACATACGAAGCGTCCCCGAGTCGGCATAGCCAAGGACTCTTTAAGACACAACGAGACCACTGTAAAACCGACCGTGAATAGGCGGACCACTAGACGTCGAACCCCAATTTCATATCATACATCTGTCGGAAGATATCCTAAGAGCTACTTGAATTCCCACTTATAAACTCCCGAAATTTTTCGGTTATGCAATCAGGTGTTGGGGATACAGGGGAAGCATAATATCTCACCCAAAACTAACAAATCCTACATCCAGCTGTATCCATCCTTCAACACATAACCAAGAAACCTTCGGAAATCGTCTACCTCAACCTTCGAAAAGCATCCGTTATACAAGTTATGGCAATACTCCCGAACTCCCGCCCCAGTACTAGGTGGCGTCAAGGTTATCTCACCAACAACTGCATAAAAGAGATTTTCGATGTCCGCGAAACTAAACTCAGGTATTCCAAAACTGCAACGATAGAATTGTGACGACAACACCTCGGAGCTCAACTCTCCGAGACACTGCCACAACCCCTAAATGATAGGAGGCACCAAGAACAATGTTCTCGTCACAAATCGATCGGAACGATTCCAAGATACCCGCGTGATCCTAAAAAAATTTAGTGAAATTTGAGAAGAGAAGAGTCAAAACTCTACGTCAGGATGCCTCACCAGAGCGACGAAGGGACTGAGGAGTAAAAAGAAGTCCTAACTCTCCGATATATGTAAATCCTAAATGACTCAAAACATTTCTAGACTCAATAACGCCAGCGATTCGATGTAGCAGGGGGCTCCTAAGGTCGGGGAAGGCTCTGATACCAACTTGTAGCCCTCGATGCGGCTATATCTCCCACGTGTCGAAGCACGACTTAGAGGCATAACCGCATTGAAAGCAATGTCGCAAGTGAGGTAATCTTCACACAACCCATGTAATACATAAGGGAAAGAGATACATAGTTGGCTTACAATCGCCACTTCACACAATTACATGAATAAAACATTACATCATCCAGATACAATCAAGGTCTGACTATGGAACCAAAATAAAAGAAGAATACCCAAAATGCTGCACAGATTCCCGATCGTCCCGACTGGGCTCCACTACTGATCAACTGGAACGAAACAACACAAAGGACAAGATCTTCATCAAGCTCCTCCTTGAGCTTGGTTGCGTCATCTGCACGGTTCAACGGCACCTGCAAGCTAGTTTTGGAAGTATCTGTGAGTCACGGGGACTCAGCAATCTTACACCCTCGCGATCAAGACTATTTAAGCTTATGGGTAAGGTAAAGGTATGAGGTGGAGCTGCAGCAAGCGACTAGCATATTTGGTGGCTAACATATACGCAAAAGAGACCGAGAAGAGAAGGCAAAAGCACGGTCGGGAAAGTATGATCAAGAAGTGATCCTAGAACAACCTACGTTAAGCATCACTCCAACACCGTGTTCACTTCCCGGACTCCGCTAGAAAGAGACCATCACGGTTACACACGCGGTTGATGTATTTTAATTAAGGTCAACTTCAGGTTTTCTACAACCGGACGTTAACAAATTCCCATCTGCCCATAACCACGGGCACGGCTTTCGAAAGTTCAAATCCCTGCAGGGGTGTCCCAACTTAGCCCATCACAAGCTCTCACGGTCAACCAAGGATATTCCTTCTAGCGGGAAGACCCGATCAGACTCGGAATCCCGGTTACAAGACATTTCGAAATGGTAAAACAAGTCCAGCAACACCACCCGAATGTGCCGACAAATCCCGATAGGAGCTGCACATATCTCGTTCTCAGGGCACACTCAGATTGTCCAAACTTCCGGTAGGCCAGCCCAGAGTTGCCCCTGGTGGCCACCGGCGGCTGACAGGTTGGACCAACACTCAGAGGAGCACTGGCCCGGGGGGGTTAAAATAATGATGACCCTTGAGTCTGCAGAACCCAAGGGAAAGAAAAGGCTAGGTGGCAAATGGTAAAACCAAGGTTCAGCATTGCTTGAGGAGTTTTATTCAAGGCGAACTGTCAAGGGGTTCCCATTATAACCCAACCGTGTAAGGAATGCAAAATCCGGGAACATAACACCGATATGACGGAAACTAGGGCGGCAAGAGTGGAACAAAACACCAGGCATAAGGCCGAGCCTTCCACCCTTTACCAAGTATATAGATGCATTAATTAAATAAGAGATATTGTGATATACCAAAAAAATATCCTTGTTCCAAACATGGAGCAAGCTCCAATCTTCACCTGCAACTAACAACGCTATAAGAGGGGCTGAGCAAAGCGGTAACATAGTCAAACAATGGTTTGCTAGGACAAGGTGGGTTAGAGGCTTGGCTCAAAAATATGGGAGGCATGATAAGAAAGTTGTAGGTATCGTAGCATAGGCATAGCAAAAGAGCGAGCATCTAGCAAGCAAAGATAGAAGTGATTTCGAGGGTATGGTCATCTTGCCTGAAATCCCGCAAGGAAGAAGAACGAGTCCAGGAGTGATGCATATGAATGATATGGAAAGGAATGATTGAACCTGGCCTCAACTTGCAAATCCAAGAGTGCCACTGGAAAGGTGATATGATTTCAGTTGAAATCGATATAAAGATCGCCGGAATCGGATCCACGGTTTGGAAATGGCAAGCAAAACAAATATGGCACTGGTCTGCGATAAACAGCAAGGGGCCATATAAATGCATCAAGATAATTATGCTAGAGCACTCAATCATAAGAAAAAAATAAATGGCAGGGATCCACTCAAGATGCTTGACCAGATGAACACTGAGCTATGGCTAATTCATCCATTAACAGGTTCAAACAAGCATGGCAAAAGTGCAAATGATAACAGGTTTCAGACTTAGTGAAATTAACACAAGTCTGGAATTTATCATCAGGAAGCACACTTTAGAGCATGAAAACTACAAGCTACAGGAACTTAACATGGCAAAGCAAGGCATGGCATGAAGCTACTCAAAGCACTTAACAAAAGTCCCTTAGTGACCTTGAGCCAAAAGGGATCAGAAAATACAATTGCAAGCATGTGAACATGGCAAAAACATAAACAGATACAGACTTAGTGAAAAACTGGAGCATGGCAAATGAGTTAACGAGTAGGCATGTTTACGAACTCGATGCACTCACTACAGAGTATGGCATGACAAACTAAGCATACACCCATCAAGAAGACATGGCATAGAAGCTAGAAATGGGAAGAACAACAACATAGTGTGCAGGGATCAATAGCAACAATCTCGGCAAAATCGCTAAACAAGTTAACAATCTGCCAGGAACATTTTATAGCAAACGAAGAGCTTGATTGACTCAAGCTAGGGTGCTCCATAAATGAAAACAAAGACATGGATGGATAGAGCACCACAATGTTAACAAAACATCCTTACTGATCATCCTCAAAAGAGGCACGGGTCACTAGGAAACAACATGAACATATGGCATAACAACAAAATCAGGATAAGGACTTGGTGAAATTCTAAGTCCTTGAAATCAGCATTAACGATTATGCTACTTTCGAAGCTTGTGCTAGTAACCACAAATATCAAAAAAAATACATGGAAAGCACCCCTGTAAAGATGGCATGGCATATAAAAAAACACATGTAGAGCTCAGGATCATAGCATGCACACATTAATCATGGCAAAAATGACAAAATGCTATTTGCTGAAACAGATCTGACAAATTCACCACATAGCCCTCTTCCAACAGCATTTTGGGCATCAATATGAGCTCAAATGAAAATGATGCAATGATATGAAATGATGTACTCATCGAGGCGAACATTTTGATATGCTACACGCTCAAAACGGAGCCACAGATGATGAGTTATGGCATGATGAATAGAGGCATATGAATCAGGAAAATATCAAGACTTTGTGAAATTTTTACCTCCGCGAAAGTCAACGCGGGATGGAGGGATCCGGGACGGAGTGGATCGGGGCGCGGGGAGGCCGTTTGGTTGGACTCCCGGTGGATCTCATCCATGCGGGGTGGATCTGGCTCCGGCGAGGTCGGGGACACCGAGGCGGCGGCCGAAGACTCCGGCGATGAGCGGGGAGGTCGGGGAGGTCCGGTGAACAGCGGGATCTGTCGGATCCGAACAACGGCTGGCCGGTCCTGGCCGGAGATGAGGAAGAGTCGGCGGGGCGACGAGCTTGGAGTTCTGCGGCGGCGGCTCGGTGGGGATTCCGGCGAGAGCTTGCTGGCGGGAGGCATGACGCGGAGCGGCGACAGAGCTGCGGGATCCAGGCGCGGTGGGGCTCGGCGCCCAGATCAGGCCCAGGCAGCAGCGGCGTTCGACCCGAGGCGGGCCGGCCTCGGGCCCCGGCGGGCCGGGCGGTGGGGAGGAGAGAGAGGAGGGCCGGCGCGGGTGAGGTGGCGGCGCCTGGTTGGTTCGGGCGGCGGAGGAAGCCACGTGGCGGCGTCTGATTCGCTGGAGTGACGCGTCCGGCGGACATGTCCGGCGCGGGATGGACGTGTCCGGCGGCGCGAGGAGGGAGATGGCTAGGGTTTGGACTGCGCGAAAATTCCGGGAGGGAGACATATTTATAGGTAGAGGGAGCTAGGAAGCTCCAAATGAGGTGCGTTTTGCGGCCATGCGATCATGATCGAATGCTCTAGATGATGGAACAGGTTTAGGTGGGTTTTGGGCCACTTTGGAGGGGTGTTGAGCTGCAGCACACACGAGGCCTTTTCGGTCCCTCGGTTAACCGTTGGAGTATCAAACAAAGTCCAAATGGCACGAAACTTGACAGGCGGTCTACCGGTAGTAAACCAAGGCCGCATGACAAGTCTCGGTCCAATCCGAAAACGTTTAGCACCCGCACACGAAAAGAGGTAGAAAGGGACACCGGGTGACATAGGAGCGCCGGATTGCAAAACGGACAACGGGGAAAATGCTCGGATGCATGAGACGAACATGTATGCAAATGAAATGCACATGATGACATGATATGCAATGCATGACACGCAAGCAATGACAAGGCAACAACAGCGAATAACTGGAGGACACCTGGCACATCGGTATAGGGGCGTTACATGCGCCAAGGAGGACCCAAGTAAATTCCCTCTCAGGAGTTGTTCAGGAGGAAGTGCTTGTAGTGAAGGATTATCCAGATGTATTTCCATAGGAACTACCAGGCATGCCGCCGGATCGAGACATTGAATTTTTGATAGAGTTGTTGCCAGGCACCGGACCTATATCAAAGAGACCATACCGGATGCCCGCAAATGATCTGGAGGAGATTAAGAAGCAGGTTAAGGAGTTATTGGAGAAAGGTTACATTCGATGAAGTTCGTCGCCATGGGGAGCCCCACTGCTACTTGTTGAGAAGAAGGATGGATCTTTGAGAATGGTTGTTGATTATCGTGCGTTGAATGAAGCGACAATCAAAAACAAATACCCACTACCGATGATCAACGATCTGTTTGACCAGCTGCAAGGATCTAAAGTATTTTCCAAGATCGACCTGCGATCAGGATACCACCAGCTGAAGATCTGAGAAAAGGATATACCCAAGACAGCTTTCACCACAAGGTACGGGCTATATGAGTACACGGTCATGTCTTTTGGATTGACAAATGCCCCTGCCTATTTCATGAGTATGATGAATAAGGTGTTCATGGAGTTCTTGGATAAGTTTTTTGTGGTGTTCATTGATGATATTTTGGTATACTCGAAGAATGAAGAGGAACACTAGGAGCATTTGCGTTTAGTTCTCGAGAAACTCGGGGAACATCAGCTTTATGCCAAGTTCAGCAAATGTTAGTTTTGGTTGAAAGAAGTTGGATTTCTTGGACATGTTATATCAGGAGAAGGTATAGCAGTAGACCCTAACAAAGTGCAGTCAGTCACTGATTGGCTAGCACCCACCTCGGTAGGGATGATCTGCAGTTTTCCTGGACTCGCAGGATACTACCGGAGATTCATTGAGAATTTCTCCAAGATTGCAAAGCCCATGATGGAGTTGTTGAAGAAGGACACTAAGTTCAAATGGACAGATGAATGTGAGGCAAGTTTTCAGGAGTTGAAGAAACTTTTGGTTACATCCCAGTGCTGATTTTGCCAGATATGCGCAAGGATTTCCAAGTGTATTGCGATTCTTCTCGCTTAGGACTTGGAGGTGTACTTATGCAGGACGGAAGAGTTGTTTCATATGCCTCACATCAGCTTCGACCGCATGAATTGAATTATACCACACATGATTTGGAGTTAGCAGCTGTAGTTCATGCACTCAAGACCTGGAGACATTTTCTTATTGGAAACCGTTGTGATGTATACACGGGTCACAAAAGTTTGAAGTACATTTTCACACAGAATGAGCTGAATCTCAGAGAAAGGAGATGGTTGGAGCTTATAAAGGATTATGATATGAAGCTACACTATCATCCAGGCAAGGCCAATGTCGTAGAAGACGCTTTGAGCCGGAATTGTTATGCAAATACCCTCGTAAGCGGAGGATTTCCACAGGAGTTAGTCAAATATCTTAGGGAGCTTCGCTTGGAGATAGTCCCTAGAGGTTTTGTCGCAACAATGGAGGAACAGTCAACATTATTGGGAAAGATTCGAGAAGCTCAAAAGGATGATAAAGAGATTGCTGAGGTAAAGGAGAAGATGAGCAAAGGAAAAGCCAAAGGTTTTCGTGAGGATGAGCACGACACTTTATGATTTGAGGACCGTGTATATGTACCCAATAATGCAGAAATCAGGAAGTTAATACTACAGGAAGCTCATGACTCGCCATACTCGATACACCCAGGAAACACCAAAATGTATTCGGATTTAAAGGAGCGTTTCTGGTGGACTGGTATGAAGAAGGATATTGCCGAGTACGTAGCCATATGTGATGTATGTCAGAGAGTGAAGGCAGAACATCAGAAGCGAGCAGGATTACTGCAGCCTATGCCGATACCCGAATGGAAGTGGGATAAGCTTGGCATGGATTTCATCACCGGATTACCCAGGACACGATCAGGATATGATTCTATCTGGGTAGTAGTGGATCGTTTGACCAAAGTGGCTCACTTTATCCTAGTGAAAACCACCTATACGAGTGTGAAGTTGCCCAAGATATATATGAACAGGATTGTATGTCGGCATGGAGTTCTGAGGACCATCGTATCGGATAGAGGGACTCAGTTTACTTCGAAGTTTTGGCACCAACTGCACCAGACTTTGGGTACTAGGCTAGAGTTCAGTATAGACTTTCACCCGCAGACAGACGGACAGACCGAGAGAGTCAATCAGATTCTGGAGGACATGTTGAGAGCTTGTGCGCTAGATTATGGACCTAGTTAGGATGATAATTTGCCTTATGCGGAGTTCTCATACAACAACAGTTATTAGGCTAGTCTGAAGATGGCCCCTTTTGAAGCCTTGTATGGAAGGAGGTGCAGGACACCGTTGATGTGGGATGAAGTTGGAGACCATCGGTTTTTTGGACCGTATTTGATCAAAGAAACCGAAGAGAAGGTTAAGTTGATTCGCGACAGACAAAAGGTAGCTCAGTCCAGGCAGAAGAGTTACGCAGATTCAAAACGCAAGGAGGTAGTGTATGAAATCGGAGACAGAGCATATCTTCTTGTGTCACCTCTCCGACGAGTAAAACGTTTTGGAGTTAAGGGAAAGTTAGCGTCGAGATTTGTAGGACCATACCATACCGAGTTTTGGAACGTATGGGAGAAGTTGCCTACAAGTTGGAGTTACCCGAAGGACTGTCAGGAGTTCATGATGTGTTTCACGTTTCCCAGTTGAAGAAGTGTCATGCAGAGATGGCCGATATTCCTCTGAGAGATGCAGTGCCCCTGGAAGCAATTCAGTTGGATAGTGATTTGACCAACGAGGAGAAACCCGTCAAGATTCTCGAGTTTGCCAGCCCAGTTACGCGCAGCAAGGTTATCAGGTTTTGCAAAGTTCAGTGGAGCCACCATACCGAGGATGAAATCACCTGGGAACGAGAGGAAGACCTACGGAAAGACCACCCGCACCTATTTTCTAGCCAACCCGAATCTCGAGGGCGAGATTCATCTTAAGGGGGGTAGGTTTGTAACATCCCAAAGTTTCAATTTGGAATGTTATACATAGGTCATCATATGCATATCATATTTTATTTTCATCCCATTTGTGATCCTAGAAATCCAAAGCAACTCAAGGACACACGGAGAGAGTTGGGGATTTCACTATTTTCTTATTTGATTTTTTCTCAAATTTGAAAAGAGGATCACTTTTGTTTTAATATTTTTCTCTCCAAAATATTTCCAATATAAAAATAAAAGAGAGGAGATAAAAGGACTTCTCCAAAATAAAGGAAATATTGGAGGAAAAATGTTAGAATTAAATAAATACTTTATTTGGATTTTCTTGCTATTTTATTTGAATTAGAAAAATATGCATTTTTCAATATTGCATTTTAGGCCACGAAATGTTCACTTTGTTCTAAATTTTTTATTTAGATGGTGAAAATTGTTTTTTGCATTTTTAGAATTTTTTATATTTATTTAGGATTTTCGGCGGTGGAATTTATTTAAAAAAAACTCGAACAGAACTGGGCCGAAGCCCAGCCGGCCTGTTCGCGCCATCGTCTCCACGCCGCCCGCGCCGTGCTGCTCGCGGACGAGGAGTCCGGCTCGGACTCGCCGCCGCCTGCCCCCCCCCCCCAGCCCCCCCCCCCCCCCCCCCCCCCCCCCCCCCCCCCCCAGCACCCCCCCCCCCCCCCCCCGCCGAGGCCTTTATATAGCTAGCCGCCGCCGCCTCCCTCCCCCACTCAACCTCGCCGCCGCAGCCGCACTACCCCCGCCAGTCGTTGCCGCCTGCCCGCGTCGCGTCACTGCTGCGCGCAGTCGCCGCCCGAAGCCGCGCAGCTAGCCGTCGCCGCCGTTCGGGTCTGCGCCGCCGCCGACCGGTTTATTTCCGGTTCTCGTCGGTTTATTTCGGTAAACCCTAGATCTAGATCGGTTTTTTTATATAGCCGGTTTTTCTTGGTTTTTCGCTGGTTCAATCGGTTTTTCTCGGTTTAGATCTATTTCGCGAACTTCATTCGTTAGCCTCTGTTAGCGGATGTTCGTCCGATGGATTTTTCTTTTTCTGTTTTATTTTCGCTAGGGACCTATCTGCGATTTCTTTTATCACAGATTAGCCCCTGATCTTCAAACCCTCGCAACTTTTCCACCGTTCGTCCAAATCCAGTGATACCAACGCCAAAATCTTCGTCTCGAAGCCCTCTTTCCAGTTAATCAACTTGAACATGGTTTTGACAATTTAAAATTTGGTTTCAAGAAGATTTGAATTCGAAGTTCTTTTGATCATAGTTTCAGTTCCGTAGCTCCGATTCGATTGATTCTTTTTGCAAATCGAAGCTCTTTAGTTGAACTTTCAGTTTGGACTTTCATATCTGAGTTTTATCCTTGCATCTTTGCTTGATTGCTTATGTATGCTACTGTTTGTTTGTGATAGAGTTTCCGGAGTGCGAAGCGTGCTACTACGAGTCTCTAGGGTTTGTAGATCGTCAGCAAGGCAAGTAACACTTTGATCATATTCCTTTATCACCTAGTTTTTATGCATTAGTTTCAACCCTCAAACATTGCATGAGTAGGATCTCTTAACATGTGGGTATTGGGAAGTAGATGATGAGGTAGAACCTATTTCCCTTTTACTACCAAACCCTGGGAGTTACTTATACGTTATGCTTATACTGCTATGCTATGCTCGTAGACGTGGATTGGTTGAGTGTATCCATGACAGATGTGAGAGTTGTTAATTAAGGGTTAACTTAAGGCGTCTACTTAAATACACATCTGGGTGGATTGGTTGCGGGCATCTGGAGAATCCAGTGTTGTCCTAGGATATCCCGGAGTACCCGTGTGATCATCTTATGGTTCGCCACCCATGCTCAAAGGGATCATAAGATTATTCATGCTAGAAACTTCCGTGTGCAGCCACAAGCCATTATGGGCTCTGGCATAGTTGAGTATGTTGCGTGACCTCTTTAAGTGGTAGGCTAGCAGACGTAGGGGAAAGTAGGTGTAGCTGTCTACCCAGAGTAAAGAGTTAATTCTTCTGAAAGAATGTGTCTCGGTCATCCATTTCTCAAACACCATGCAGTGCGAGAAAAGCAACGGAGGAGATCGAGTCTTGTGGGGAAAAGTGCGCAAACCTCTGCAGAGTGTACAAACTATTCATGGTCAGCTGTGTCCTCGGTTATGGACATCTTGAGTATCTGGTTCTTGGATTATCATGTTGATCTCATCACTCTAAATTAATTTGTTAGGTTATTAATACTGCTTAATTGGGATTGAGTTTGAGGAACCTTCTCAATGTTTATCAACTACCATGATAGTTAGAAAAAATACATTCCTTTGTTGTAGGGAAAAATTGCCTTTTCGCAGAAGACATTATAATTGTAGAGCCTCCACCAGCCAAATATGCATATAGTTATAGTTGTTACCTATTCGTTTGCTCTACAGTGTTATTTCGCCAGCATATTCCATGTGCTGACCCGTTTTTGGGCTGCAACGTATTGTGTTGCAGACTTTTCAGATGAAGAGTAAGGTGCGCTAGGTCGTTGTCATGTACTTAGCTATGCTGTTGGAGTTGATGGACTCACTTTATCTTCCAAGTCTTCCACCGTTATCGTATTTAGATGGCCTTAAGCCATATTTTGTATTCTCTCTTGAGACTATCGATGTAATAAGTGTGTGATTGCTACTCTGTTATAAATCCTTCAAAGTACTGTGTGTGTCAGCATTACCGATCGAGGGATGACACTTATGCACAGAGATTTGATCGTTTGAGGTCGGATCGCTACATCCATGTTCAGTGCATCAGCGCGAGCATTTGCAGCTGATGAGCTGAATTGCATTTCTAATATCAGTTTGAACCTTGTAATCTTCGAATTTGAGCCATATAACTCATGGAATTTGAACCGTGTAACATTTCGAGCTTTTGTGGTACAATTGTTGAAATGGCATCGTATGAGACTCGTATATTGCTCACACTATTTTGACATTAATATGCAATGGTCTTAGATTTTATTAACCATTCTCGAATGAGTTTACCTTGTCGATCTCACAGCACACGATCCGTATAGCTAACTCGGTTCTGATCTTCGACATTATTGCACACAGTTGGTTTCTTCCACCGTGTGCACTGTAGAGCACAGAATTAATTATCGCACTCGAGTGTCCATCATCACCATTCTGTGTAACTTTGACCTCATCACCCAAGGGTAAACTTATGATCAAAGTCATTCCACACACTTTGTTTTTACAAAGCTTTTTGCCAATAAACGCCCACGATTTGTCCCTCTTCTAGCCGACGCATGGACAAACTAGCTAGGCGGGAAGCTTGCGCGGTAAACAGTGCGGTAGTGCGGGAACAGGCTCTTCGAGCCCATGCTTGGGGTGCGGTGTTGTCAAGCATGCACTGGATTCTGGAATCCTCCTCTATGAACGCCATGACAAGACGTGACGATTACAGGCCGGCTGGCCCCCATTTATTACAGCGGCCATTTAACCTACCCTTGTGTCTCTTCAACCTTTCGATCGCGCCCCACCATTGCAAGAAGCACACCCACCACGAGAAATTCTTAGAGGGTATCCTGCACGGCTCCAACGGCGCTCTGAGCGGCTACTGACGACGAGCAGCAGTTCACCATGCATGCCGTGGTGGACATCCACAGAAGGTTCATGGACCTCTCGGTGGTGTACACCAATGACCCGGTCTGGGTGAAGCACTCCATCCACATCATGGAGCTCTTGCTTGCCGAGAAGTACAAGGTGGTCGGGTTCAACCTCGAGTACACCCGTGCTCGTGTCGTGTCTCATCCCAAGGTCACCGTGGCCCAGATGTGTGTGCGCCACAACATCCTCGTCTACCACTACTGCCTGGCCACAAGGCCTTGCGAGCGTTGCGCCATGTTTGTCAACAGCCCCCACTACATGTTCGCTATGGTGGACATCACCAATGATGTAAAGGCGCTCGAGAATTCGGGCATCGCCTGCCAGAATCTTATTGACATCCAGGGCCAATACAAGATCAGAGGTAGCAAGGAGCATGAGAAGGACTCACTGGTTCACCTTGCCAAGGCCATCATCGACCCCTACTACAGAGACATGAAGGATTCGTGCAACAAGGACAAGCGTGCCTGGCACTCGGCCTGGATGGAGAAACTCGACAAAGCTCATGTCGTGTACGCGGCCAAGGAGGCGTACACGAGCTACAACATGTACATGCGGATCGTTGACATGAGGAAGTCCCTCCTTCCCCAAAACGGCCAGGGATCCAGCTGGAAGCAGAGCAATGGCAAGCGTCGTCGCAACAATAAGTAGATGATTAGATCCTCGTTTCTCCTACTTTAGTATGCATGTAATTGCTTTCTTTGGTGTGTGGAAATGTTATGTGTGTAGTCACTTGTGTAATTGTATACTTAATTTGGTTATGCAATGTTGTCTTTTTAAGTATATATGTTGATGCTGTAGGCAAAGCGTAGATGTTGTGTGGAGAAAGAAAATCACATCGCACACGGACTGAACAATGGAACCCATCATTTATGTTTTCATCAATCACTCACAATTGTATACCAGGGATCGTTTACTCACAACACACACGGCTTGTTAGCAGTAATCATCTGTGTTGTTATCGGTCTTCGCACACGTCTTCGATTACAGACCTGTTTGCCTCGTATCACACACATCTTGTTCATTTGAATCATTTATGTTCTCATGTCTCAATGCAAACAGTTCATCCGAGTGAACCGCGTGTCGTATATCGCACACACTTTGATCTGGCTGGCCATTTATTTTGTGTGGCCTAATCACAAACAGTTCATCCAAGTGAACCGTATGATGTGTATCGCACATGCCTTCATCTGGCTGCTCGTTTCTTTTGTTCCTCCTCATCGCAAACAGTTCATTGAACTGAACCGTATGCCCTTCATCGCACACGCAAATACAACCTGAATCGTGTTTGATGCATCCGTCATCGCAAACATTTTATACATTTCTAACGGTTTTCATACAGCACCGTTTGCGATTATTGCATCGCACACAGTTTCTCGAAGGGTCTCTGATCGTAGTGTTGTGTTAGCACCATCCTACAGTAGTGTCAATACCTATCCATGAATTGTTGATGATGCGTCAGATCCTGAGCGTTTATTGACTCTCTTAGACAATCCATGTAGTAAACCAGGTTCTTGTTTGGAACAATGAATACGAAGATCCAGTGAGTGCTACAATTAAGAAAGCCATGAACTTACGGATTATGTCATAATCTGAAAAACAATTAGTGTATGCATGGTTGTTTATTTGACTTACCATTCATGATATGGCTAGAGAAATGATTTTGCATGGGACGTGTTTTTGAAGATACGGACGACCGTGTTAATGGACCACTCCCGTTCATTCTTACCATGTAATGTTGTGACATTTGCTAATGCGGGATCTATGAAACACACACACTCCCTTTTTCTTCTCTGTGCGTTCAATCCCCTGAGAAGAATAAAATGCAGTTCATTGTTTATCATTTACAACCTTGTATGGAGAAGTTGATCAAAGCTTGGTAAGTACTTACAAAATCAGGCATCTAACAAGAGTGGCATCGAGCTCGTTGAAGTTCAATAAGAGATGTAAGTCCTCGAAATTCACACTAATGGAACGAGGATCGAGTCAGAAATGATATCTGTTGTAGAAGACTAGCAGAACATGATGACCTGCTAACATTTGATCCATGCAACATTTATGTAACTAGCGAAAACCGGAGCTGCACTTATCAAAGTATTCACCAACAAGAAATTACTGGCCATGGACGTAATTGTGTGCTTCAAGTATGTCTGCTTTATTTTTAGCAAGCACCAAATCTATTTTTGCATCATTCATGCCTTCAGAAATAATATTACTCTCCAATTCGAATAACTTGATGTTAATTTGGTTCTAGGCGATGAGTGCTTTAAATAAGAGGCAATCGTTCTCATTCCACTTCGCTCTTTGGGCACGCTTCCCCACGGGTGTAGCCTTTTGCCCACTTCCTTCTTGGTACTTGAAGCACTTCGGGTCCAAGGTCTGGATGGCTGAAAGGTAGACTACAGAGCAGATGGTAAAGTTTCAATGGACTGCTTAGCATGCGGTTTGGCTATGCCGGACTGCTGAGCTAGTAGTGCTGCTGTGATGGACTGCTGGGTTGTAGGAGCAGAGGCATCAGACTGCTGACCATGCGTTGAAGCTATGTCGGGTTTCTACGCAGGTGGTGCCAACTTGTCGGTGTGCTGAGGAGGCCGTGCCAACGTGTTAGTTTGCTGAGCAGGCAGTGCTGACACATTGGTATGCTGATCACGCGGCTGTGGACTGATGGACTGATAAGCAGTCGGTTCTAGACCTACAGACTGCTTAGCGGGAGGTTTTGAAGCATCAGGCTACTTAGGAGTCCGTTCCACTAGGTTGGTCTGCTGAGCATGTGGTGCAGTTGGGTCTCCCCTCGCTGCTTCAGCGCCCGGCATCTAAAATAGTGGTGTGTCTTCAGCAGTTGTAGTCCTTGCCACTGGCTTCTCTGGGGCGGACGATGACATGGCCTGTACGGCACAAAGTCGGGCGGACTGATCACAGGTTGATGCATCAGTCGTCGGATTATGAGTATTAGGTTCCTTGGGGGAAGCACACAAGAGTTGTTGTGGTAATGAGAGCATCACTAGTTGAGGGGCGACATTGGTTGCTCTTGGCAGGGCTTCAGGGATCTCATCCATAAAGTCTATTTCCTTTCGTGGCCACTAGATGTGATATAACAGTGTTTCTCCCAAGGTCCTATGCTCATCAAAGTCCCCTAGGACATTCTTCAGGGCAAATTCATTGAATCCAGGCTTTTACTTCAGTCATGTAGCACTTCACACAGCTTGGCTTCAATGGCACGTTGTCCAACAAGAGGCCCTCTTCCAAGAAGGGTGGGCAAACCCAAGCTATTGCACATTTGAATGTACCTTCATAATGTGTAAGCATGCCCTTCAGTCTGTCTTTCATTCTAGATAGATCAGATATAGCATCATCATGAGCAGTTGTAGTCTCAGTGTCCCTGGGGCCAGCTGATGCACAACTACTCTTGTGTGGTGTTGTCGTGCAATAGCAAGCATCCTCCATACCCGCCTCCCCTCCCATCCGCTGGCTATCTGTCAATGTTAGATTCTTCTGCATCATCATTGACTCCTTAATTTCCTTTTGAACATTCGTATACATGTCTTTCCTCAACCTTTCATAGAATTCATTCTGCTTCATTTCACTCCTCACTTTTTTCATGTTGAGCCTCTATTCTTTGCTGAGTGTGAAAGCCCTCTTGTGCGGGACATTAACACCTATACCCCTTGCATGGCAGGGGGGCTCTCTTGTTTCCAGAGCATCGGACAGAATGTCAGATGGCCCTGGGTTCCTGTAGAACCTTCTAGGGATCTTGGAAGCCTTTAACATCACATGATATAGTTATTCGTCATGTGAGTTTTCAAAGTAATAAGTTCCATCATCACGCCTCCTTGCACATGCCCGCAAGTAGTCTCTAGCGTGTTCACCCCCGATTTCAGAAAAGGCCAGTTTCCCACCCGCAGCTACTGCTTCTTTGTCCTCTTGGTCCCATATCAGTTTCATGCCGTAGTATCCTCTCACACCCATACGGTGGGGGTGTGTGTTCCTCTTCTGAAGTTCTGATTGCTTGGCACTCTTCTCAGCAAACTCTCTAGTTGCCCTGCCCCTTTTTAATTCTGCCCAGTCTGCCTTTCTAATTTGGGGGTATGCAGGGATTGGGTCCTTGCCTTCACTCAAGTACTTCTTGTATAGCACGTGCTTCTAGTTTCTCCAAACATCCCATGCCTTCTTCAGCGCAGCGTGTTCCACCTGCATTCTCCACTGCTTTGGAACATTGAAGTGATCCATGATCACCCGGACTATCCTTTGCCAAGTTTCTATGTCAGCCTTTCGAAACCCCAGAAGATTAATGTTGAGCCTTGCCCTGCCAACAAATCCACACACACTCCTGAACCTCGTGCGTGCTTTATCTGGCTTAGTTGGAGCCCAAGACTTTAAATCGATGTCGGTTACTTCATATACACCTTTAGGCTGGTGTGTGGGCTTCCTTGGAGCATTCCTCCGTGTCCTGACCAGAAGGGTAATTGTTGCAACTCTATCCTGTTCTAGATTACTTGATCCCTCACCATCTTCTGGAGAACTAGGGTTGTCGGACTCAGATGAAGATACATCGCCTGAAGCCTGAGTGTTGTCGCTGCTACTCGGCATCTACAGATAACACATGCGAAACTCAAGAAAGGACGATAAGCATAAAGCTAACAACTTGGTATCAAGTTGTCTAAACATGTCATGCAATAATTTAGAAAAAGTACGGGTAATTTGTTAAGTCTGTGTGACTCAAGCGCCCACGATCTATAAATCAGCAGTAACTTATTGGAACAAATATAGCTTATATGTATTAGTTAGAAAGGTAGATAATGAACATATATGCGCTCTCCGTTATTTATAGACGATTTGGGAAATACCGAACGAAATAGGAAGAGGAATTGGGAGGAAATATGCCTCACCGTGATAGAGAGCAATAACTAACAGATTTCTTGTGCAAACCCATCAGGACCATAGCAGAAGTGAGGGTTACATGATCGATATGCTCGAGGGTGGCTGGCGAGCAAACAAAGACGTAGAGGGCCGGGCAACCATGTGTTGGGAACGGAGTGGAGGTAGGTTTGACGCCAAAGAGCGAGCACGGGTTGAGCAAGCCGGCGCCAGAGAGGGTTCTGCTTTGGATCTGGAGAAGGGGGAGCTGGCAATGGAAATTGGGTGGACTATTGAGTGAAACATGGGCGGGCGGTGGGGGTGTTGGCGGCCTAGGTGAAAAGGGTGAAAAAAGATCCCTGGTCACCGCGTGGAAAGGCCTATGCAAACGGTTGCCTCTAAGCACTCGTGTGCACAAGCAGCATAATTTCGTTTGAAATGAAGACATGAGTTCATCATTTCGCCTCTAATTTTTTTCCATGGTAAGCAATCACCTTTATACCACAAGTTTGATTTGCTGGTGCATTTCAGGTCTCTTGTGTTATATTTAAGCCATATTTGAAATTTATCATGCATTTTGGCATATAAATCAAATCCTAGCCGGAAGTGTATGTGCTGATGAAAGGGATGAGGATTACCGTTCGATCTGGGAGCATCCAACGGTGCAGACGTATGGTTCGTGGGGTTTGGGTTCTGGCCAATCAGAACGCATGACTCAGATCATGCGCGCAGCAGGGGGCTTCGGCCACGGTTTGGTAGGCACATGGATTTCGTGAGTGAACCATCATATTTGCAAACATTTACATGAACTAACCGCATATTTTCGTTTGAACAAAAACATGAGTTCATCATTTCACCTTGAAATTTTTTTCCATGATAAGAAATCACCATCTTACCCTAAGGTTTGATTTTCTAGTGCATTTGAGATCTCGTTTGCTATATTTGGGTCATTTTTTTCATTTACCATGTCGTAACTATACGTGGTTATTAGCAAGATCATTTGTGTGTCTCTTTGCGAGTTTTCATTCATTGTCCGAGAAACGGCAAAAAATTCAAACAGTTCGGCCGCAGGGTGCGGCCAGAGGCGTCGGCCTTGTTGGCATTTTAATTATAGGAAATGCATATAGAGTCCAGAAATAATGAAAATCAGTGTGTCACCGTGGCGTGCTCTCACGATCCCATGGAAACATTTCGGGAAAGTTTGGCACAAGTTTTGATGCTCGCACCTTCCAAACCGGAGCATCTCACAACAAGGATCATAGCTTCCAAAAGGAGACGCGGCACTTCGAACTCCAAATCATCGGTGACTACATCGTTCCACCTCAAAAAAATTCACAGCAAACAATCATGGATATACCCTAGGTTTGATTTTCTGGCCCATTTTAGGTCTCGTCTGTTATATTTAAGTTGTTTTTTTTCATGTAGTGTAGATAAGATCAAAAGGGATGAGGATTGTCGTTCGATCTAGGAGAAAAATGACTCAAATATAGAATTTAACATGCATTTGTGCATATAAATAAAATCACAATCGGAACTGCATCTGATGTCGAAAGGGATGAGGATTGCCGTCCGATCTGGGAGCATCCAACGGTGCAGACATACGATCCGTGCGGTTTGGGTTGTGGCCAATCAGAACGCATGACTCAGATCGCATGCGCAACTGGGGGCATCGGCCATGGTTCGGTAGGCACACATCTTTCGTGAGTGAACCGTGTGCTATTTCAAAACATTTACATGAACTAACAACATATTTTCATTTGAATGAAAATAAAGTTCATCATTTCGCCTCAAATTCTTTTCCACGGTAAGAAATCACCATTGTACCCTAAGGTTCGATTTTCTGGTGCATTTGAGATCTCGTTTGCTATATTTGAGTCATTTTTGCATTTATCATGTCACAACTACACGTGGGTGTCAGCAAGATCATTTGTGTGTTGCTTTGCGAGTTTTCCTTCATTTTCCGAGAAACAAGAAAAAAATTCAAACAGTTCGACCGCAGGGTGTAGCCAGAAGCATAGGCCTTGTTGGTATTTTAATTACACGAAATGCATATAGAGTCCGGAACTAACGAAAATCAGTGTGTCACCATGGCATGCTCTCACGATCCCACGGAAAAAATTGGTAAATTTTGGCACAAGTTTTGATGCTCGCACCTTCCAAACCGAAGCATCTCACAAGAAGGATCATAGTTTCCAAAAGGAGGCGCAGCACTTCTGACTCCAAATCATAGGGGACTACATCATTCCGCCTCGAAAAACAAATTCATGGTAAATAATCACGGATATACCCTAGGTTTGATTTTCTGGCCCATTTCAGGTCTCGTCTGCTATATTTAAGTCATTTTTTGCATTTAGTGCATAAAAAGTCAAAACTCAATTACAACTACATGTGGGTGTTAGTTAGCAAAGAAGGTGTACAAATAATTTGTGTGCCGCTTTGCAAGTTTTCATCCATTGTCCGAGAAGCGGGGAGAAGTTTCAAACATTTTAGCCACGAGGCGTGGCCACCAATGTCGGCCTAGTTGGTATTTTAATTATAAGAAATTCAGATGAAGTTCGGACATCATCAAACTCGGTGTGTGCCCGTGGCGTGCCCTCACGACCCCATGGAAAAAATTGGTAAAGTTTGGCACAAATTTTGATGATCGCTCCTTGGAAACCGAGCATCTCACAAGAAGGATCATGGTTTGCAAAAGGAGACGTGTCAATTCAAACTCCAGTGGCCAGTGATTTCATCGTTTGGCCTCATAAAAATTTCCATGCTACGCAATCACCATTATACCACGGGTTTGATTTTATGGCGCATTTCAGGTATCGTTTGCTATGTTTAAGATTTTTTTTGAATTTAACTTGCATTTTGTGCATATAAATAAAATCACAACCGGAACTGCATGTGTTGTCGAAAGGGATGAGGATTGTTGTTCGATCTGGGAGCATCAAACGGTGCAGACATACGATCCGTGGGGTTTGGGTTCTGGCCAATCAAAACGCACGACTCAGATCGCGCGTGCGGTTTGGTCGGCACACGGCTTTCATGAATGAATCGTGTGCTTTCGCAAACCAGATTGCATATCTTCTATTCATACATACTAGAGTGAGATCAATTGAGTGTGCTACCTCTATGGTATAATAATAATAATAATAATAATAATAATAATAAACAGTTCAAATTCATTGCCTGAACTGACAGCATATCAAGGCCAACATATTAACAGTTCACATCAAGAGAAAACTGGGCATAACTCACAAATTCAGTACACGCGGCAATTATAAATTGAATGAATTAAGTTGCAGGGTAGGCATAAAAAATAGTCTTATGGCTTAATTCCCATGTACATGGGGGTACTAGGATCATTACATTGACACCGAATGAACTTGGGTTTTCTGGTGATTTTACGCTTCTCTGTTTAAGGGTTGCGTGATCCCTTGGCTGGCAACTCATCAAATTCATCGTACTCGTCCTCATCTGCAACATCCTCGACACCCAGTACCCTCCTCTTCCTATGCATCACTACATGGAAGTTCTTATATAAGGGGTCTTCCACGTAGAAAATCTGGGTAGCATCACTGGCAAGAATGAACGGGTCCGCCTGATACGCCATCGTTGTCCTATTAACATAGGTCTTCCTGTAACCATCAACCTTTACCTAACTAAGAGGGATCCATGTGAACCTGAATAATGCCACCTTAACTTTCACATAGTTAAGGTCCCAAATCTCTTTGATGGTTCTATAGTATACCCTTTTATCAGCTTCATTTACAGTCATACATTATATTCAAACAGAGCTATTCTGATATGAGGTCTTCTCATCATGTTACACGGTGTAGGAAGTGTAGCCATTTATGTCATATGCTTGGTACATCAACACCATAGGTGATGGCTTTTGTGCCAACCATGTAGCAATGTCATCCATGGATCCTTGTGCCAAATGATTCCTCGGCCATCCGGCGTAGTTCTTAGTGTGCTCCTTCATCTCCACATCTAATGGATACACCATTGTCAAGAATCTTTGGTGTATCTCGGCCAAGTGTTCGTCAGCATAAGCGCTGAGAACTGGGCTGTTAAGTAGTACCGTCAAATGGGCTTTGTCGGCAAATTCTCCGGGTGTAGCCTTTTGCGTGCCAGGAAGGACCGGCTTACCTTTCAGCCTTCCCTCGTGGCAAGAGAGGTGAAAACCTATAGGTCTTTGTTTCATGTATTCGGTGAACAACTCAACCACCTCCTTTGTGGTATAACCTTGTAGGATGCTTGCCTCTGGATGGTTTCGGTTCCGATAATAGCGCTTCAGTATTCCCATGAACCGCTCGAAGGGATACATGTTGCAAGGAAACACAGGACCACAATACTTTATCTCTTCAACGAGGTGCACAATGAGATGGACCATGACATCAAAGAATGACAGTGGGAAAACATCTCTAGGCTAGACAATATTCTTGCAATATCCTCTTGCATATGATCTAACTATTCAGGATCTACAACTTCCTGCCATAGTTTGTTGAAGAAATCACAGAGCTCAATGAGTGTGTTCTTATATCTTTGTCCATCAGATTCCTGATGGCCACCGGGAGGATTTGTGTCAACATTACATGGCAATCATGTAACTTCATGTATCCCAACTTCATTTCACCTGAGCTCACATCCACGAGACTTCTGATGTTTGCGGAGTAGGAAGAGGGTGTCTTAACTCACAACAAATAGTTGAAGAACTCTGTTGCTTCTTTTGTATTGAAATTGTAACTCTAGCGAGCGTGGAGGAATTTGTTATCATCTTCTGCTTCACTCTTGCGTTTTTATTGATCACCAAGCATATCGAGTCGTGCACCGTCACCATCCTTTGTCTTACCTTTAATCTTGAGCATAGTACCAAGGATGCTTTCACATATGTTCTCCTCTACATGCATGACATCAATGCAGTGACGTACAAGTAGAATCTCCCAATAAGGTAATTTCCATAACACCGATTTCTTCTTAAACACTTGATTCATGGGTGTTTGTTTCACCGTCAAAGCGTGGTTCTTGCCAAGCACAACATTAATTTTTTTAGCCATTTCATGGACCACCTCCCCAGCATAAGGTCTTGGTCCCAAACCTACCTCTACCGTACCATCAAATTCAGCTTTCATCTTTCGGTATGGGTGATTTCTCCATAAGAACCTACGATGATGCAAATACACGGTTTTGCGCGAGTTGGGAAAAAAATCTGCTAGCTGTCCTATCCATGCATCTGACACACCCTACATCTCCCTTTGTTTTCTGCCCCGATGTTTTGCCTAATGCCAACATATCTTGAATGGTGTGCAATAGCATCACATGTAGATCGAAAAACTCCTTTTTGTAAGCATCATAACATTTTATAGCAGGCTCTTTTACCCACAGTGTCAGCAGTTCTTCTAGCACTAGCTGAAAGTAAATGTCAATGTCATTTCCAGGTTGCTTTGAGCCTTTGATAATCATTGAAATCATAATGTATTTTTTCTTCATACACAACCAAGGAGCTAGGTTATATATGCACAGAAGCACTGGCCATGTGCTATGTTTGGTGCTCCTATCACCAAAAGGATTCATCCTGTCAGTACACTCCCCAATCCTTATACTTCTAGGATCCTTGGCAAAGTCTTTAAACTTGTTGTCGATTAATTCCCACTGAGCCCATCTTTTGGCTGCCTCGTATATTTATCCGCACTTTGGTCATCATGATGCCACCACGACCTCTTTGCCTCTCTAGGGTTTGCAAACAAACGCCTCAACCTTGGATTTAAAGGGAAATACAAAACAACCTTGAACGGGATTCTTGTCTTGATCTCGTCGTCCAATTTGTACTTGTCCTTTGCTCTCCTGCGCTTGTATCGTGCATGCTTGCATATGGGACATGCACGCAAATCTTTGTACTCACCATGGTAAAATATACAATCGTTCACACAAGCGTGTATCCTATGTACTTCAAGTTCCAATGGGCAAACCATTTTCTTTGCTTTGTTCGTGCTTTTGGGGAGCACATTATCTTCTGGAAGAATTTCTTTGAAAAGACCTAACAACTCTGTGAAGCCCTTGTTTGATAGACCATTTGCTGCTTTAAATCTGAGAAGCATCACAGTGGCACTAAACTTGGAATATTTCTTTTTGCAACCTGGATACAATTCTTTCTTGGAGTCTGCAGCAATGGTTGGCAGATCCTTGTACCCAATCATATCCTTTTTTGGGCCTTCAAATCTGCAATCATAGCAGCTAAATCTGGCATATCAAGATTGCCATCGTCGTCTGCGTCACCGTCTTGATTTTCTAGTGGGGGTTTGGCTTTCTGGTTTCCATTGGTAGCTTGACGCCTTAGCCCGATGTTATATTCAACATCCATGTGACTCTAACCGGGGTTTGGCATCTCGCAGCCCTGGGTATATTCATCCATGACCTGCTCTTTACCGTGTCTGTTCCAACGTGTATATCCATCCATGAATCCCCGAGAGAGTAAGTGCCACTCGATATATGTAACTTCATGTGACTCTGTATTGGCACAATGACTGCATGGACACATGTTGTAATCCTCATCACCAATTCTCTTCTTTGTACTTTCAGCCAAATTCATGAACTCTGTCACGCCACTGATAAAATCTGAGCTTCTCCGATTCTTCATCCATTTAGATCATTCCATCTGCACCACACGAAGAGTGATTAAAAACAAAACAATAGCATTAATACCCGGATTAACTGATGCCCAAAGATGCATGCATAAATTACACGATTTTATTTTCATAATTACTGAGGGTGCTCCATATTGTTATCCAGACATGCAATGAGAAAAATTAATGGCAAGTCAATTTACATGCAGAGTACTACAACACTACCCTTAGGAATAGAATACCTTAATTAAGCCACTCACAAAAAAGAATACCTTAATTAATTAGCCATGCGGCGACCTCCACCCAGCAGACAGAGAAGCGCGATGCGGTGGCATGCCGAGACAACTGGGTCGAGGAGCAAAGCTTAGTGTGGCTACCGCCTGAAGATTGACCTCCACTATCCCGCCATCGACCGCGATGGATGTGCTCCAATCAAGCCGCCGCCGACCTTGATGGTTGAGCTCCTCCTATCTCCTGCCGTAGACCGAGGATTGACCTCCTATGACACCGCCACCGCCTACCAACCAAGGATTGACCTCTTATCTGATAGCCACTGCCTCGGCCGTCGCCACCATCTCTATCTGCAGAGCGGCTGTTTACACTAGGTATTACTGTAACTCAATTATATTGCAGCCCCGTATGTACAGGGTAGTACATCACATACGGTTATGTCACGGAAACTGTGTCTCACCTATGTTGTCTTCTCACACAGTTTGATACGGAAATTGTGTGTAAGTTGTGATACCTAAGACAAACGACATGTATCAACAGTGTGTCGTATACAACATATAGTGCGATAAGTAGTTCACGGTCATTAGCTTATCCCCATAGTTTCCCCATTTCCCCCAAATCCCTAAATAGCCTCCAAATTCCCTCGCATGGCGCTGCCGTTGGGGAAATGCGGACGAGTGGTGCTGATGGTTTCGGTGCGGCAGCTCTTGCTCGTATCGCCGCTCTAGGCAGTGCCACCACGACGGCAGTCACCGTCGAGCACTTGCATAAGGTTATCAGAAGGCAGGTGTACTACGGTTCTGAATTGTCCTGTCAGGTTCCAATCTATCCCGATCTTTTTTAGCATGTCCAAAGTAGCTCCATGCTGAATCCGCCCTGAATGCCCCCCCCCCTCAGGAAAGTGATCTGCCGCCAGATCCAGAGCATGACTCCAGACTCCTTCAACACGAGTTCGACTCTGAGTTTTGCTCCACCGAGAAGTACCAAAAGTTGAGTTGTGTGCACGGGCACACTCCCACTCAACGTGTATGCACGGAGGGATTCGACATTGGCAGACGGTTTCTCAGTTGCCCCTTAGAGGTTAGTGCTAAGTTCATCATTTTACTTGAGTTAATGCCACCATCATCCTGAATACTATTTAATATTAGCAGGGATATGAGGCTTGTGCCTTTGTTAATTGGCTGGATGAAAAATGGCATGGCAGGGCTCAGAGTGTTATCACCAAGCTCATAGAAGAAAACGTGAAGCTGAAGAAGAAACTGACTGATCTGGAATGTACAATCAGTACGATGAAGCAAGAAAGAGTCAATCACAGGCAATAGATGAAAGCAAGAGACAAGAAGGAACTAGCATGTGTAGTTGTGGTTGTCGCATTAGCCATGTTCTATGTGCTGTTTGCAATGATGATTAGGGGTTTTGTTTGACAGTATTGCTAAAGCACATCTAGATGTTCTCTAAGTAATGCACATCTAGGTCATGTGCCATTGATGTTATGCGAAGATTCATGCAGATATTTTCCTTTGTCTTTTTTCTTTTCCTTTGTAGTTTGATTATTACTGGCTTCATCAATAAGAAGATCTCAATGTATTGCTTGCTAACTGTCCTACTCCGTTCGTACCAGTGCATAAGTCACATAACGAAAACCAAATAATCTCAAAACTCGTTCCTTGATTTTTGTCCTGAAAAAAGAAATCGGCCAATAGGATTCCTTGGGCTAGTATGCATTCAATGACTTCAGACTACTTAGCATAACATGCAATGGTATTGATTACCAAATAATCATCAAGTTCTCTTGTTTTTCCCCACCTAGGTCACCGGTATCAAGTTCCCCCATCCCCCCCCCCCACTTAGTACTATGAAAAATGCTTGTTTCATATTTGGACGCTCAAATGCGTGTGCGTACTTATCATATTGAGAATTGGGCAACCCCAGGAATTTGGAGCAACTGGGTACAAATAATTGCGGTTGATTATATCATCGGTTAGATAATACGTCAATCCCCCAATCCAATTGACATTCCTCTTCTCTGCATACCCCGCTTAAGTGTCCACCATCTTCATCGTCCTCGGCCGATCACGCTACACACTTGCACACACTCTGCAATCTCGCTTTCTTGCTGTTTTTATACGTACCGCAGCCATGTCGATCGACGGCGAGGACGACAGTTCCGCCAGCAGTCTAGCGCCTGATGATAGGTCAACATCGGAATCATCCTGCTCGTCTTCCTTGAGTCTGGTGTCGAGCCCAGACCTCGATTATATCCAGATCCTGGAAGGGATGCCGCCTTCGGAGTCATCAAACGACAACCAGATGGACGAGGAGCCGTGGGAGGACGAAGAAGAGGACGATGATGATGAGGAGGACGAATGGTCGAACGAGGAGGAGGACGACGACGATGACAACAACGACGATGACGATGGCAGTGGTGATGAAAAGCCAGCGGTCAGCGGCAAGAAGCATCCTCACCAAGACGATGTCGTGGGGCCATCCAACAACAACAACAAGGACTAAATTAAGCAGACTGTATACACTACAAAAATACATCCATGACATTTTGGACTGAACGAAAAAAAATTATGTCATACTTATGACACTTCAATGACAATAATTGTGAAAAAACACGGTATCATCATAGATGTGGTGGGGTCCTACTTCTATGACAAAAAATCATGACAGAAAATGGGCTTTTCGTCCTGGGCGGGCTGGAGACGCAGTTGCATGACATTCTATGGGCCGTCCATGATGGGAAAAACTATGGTAGAAGAGAGGGCGAGGAAAATATCGGGGTGTTCCCGGTTACGGTGGGTGGTCGGGGCCGAGCGATGCGTGTTTCTCTCGTACATGCACGTGCGTGGGTGCGAGGCATTGGGATCTAACTGAACCCAAGCGATTGCACTGGAGGCTACGCTTTACTGAACCTGAGCGATCGATCGATGGCTGTTAACTGAACCCGATCGAGTGATTCCTTCGCTACTGCTGCTAACTGAAGCCGATCGATGCTGCCTCTGGATGAACAGTGAGCGTAGCTGGGGGGTTTGGATGAACAGTTCCCAGTGGGGGTGGATGAACAGGACCCCGTGGTGTTGCCTCTGGATGAACAAGACCTCGATCGATCGAGCCGGTTGGGGCTGGATGAACAGGACCCCGTGGAGGGATGGATGAATAGGACCACCCGGTGGAGGGCAGGATGAACAGTAGATGGTGGAGGGCTGGATGAATAGTAGCCCGTGGAGGGGTGGTTGAATAGGAGCCCGTGGAGAGGGCTGGTTGAACAGTAGCCGGTGGAGTAGCGTGCGGTGGAGGATGATGAACAGGAGCCCGTGGATGAACAGTCGCAGGTGGAGGCTGGAGGAGGTCAACGGTGGATGAACAGTAGCCCGTGGAGGCTGGAGGGGGTCGACGGTGGAGATGAACAGTATCCCATGGAGTCCCATTTTGCAGTACGCCACACCCCTCCCGACGAACAGGACCCCTGTTTCGACCGTAGCACTCCAACACAAGTCCGTTTCCTCCATTTTGCGGTACGCCACACCCCTCCTGATCAACAAAACCCCCCGTTTCGACCGTAGGAGGTCTGTTTCCTACGTTTTGCGGTATGTCATACCCCTCCCGATGAACAGGATCCCGTTTCGACCATGGCCAGTCGAACACAAGGTCGTTTCCTCCGTTCTGCGGTACGACAGGCCTCGTTTCCATCGGCTGTTCCGTCCAAGCCCTCCCGATGAACATGACGACGCATTCCGTTCCGACCCAGCCGGTTGGCTCCCCATGAACACGACGACGACATTGTTTCTCCGTTCCGACCCAGCCATGTACACGAGCGCTGGCCGTACGTACGCATGAGTAGGCGTTCGAGACCCCGCCCGTATGTACGTACGTGGTCGTATTTACTTTCTTGCACCCTGGCCGTTGTACGTACGTGTACATGCTATGTGTGCGCCTCTGCTACGACATGTGCGCGCCTCTACATCGAACAGTATGTACATACACATTTGCGACCAGAATGACAACGCTACATACGCTTCGACCAGGTGGGTCCCAACTGTCAGGCACATCCTTGCGTGCGAAGATGTAGCTGGTGGGTCCCAACAGTCAGGGGGCGAATCATTTTTTTTCGGACGCACTTCCTTGCGTGCGAAGATGTAGCTGGTGGGTCCCAGCAGTCAGGGGAAACGTTTTTTCACAAAATACGGTGGCCCGTCCGGTGGGTCCCCACTGTCAGGTGGAGGAATAATTATTTTGCGCGTAATAAGGAGGCACTTCCTTGCTATGGCCGTGGACCCAGCTGTCAGCCTCTCCACATACAGTCCAGGTCCGATGGAAGCCGTTCCTTGACCAAGTTGACCATGCCGCGCCGAGAGCACCAGGGCGGTGGACGACGGCGAGGCCTAGGAAGGCGATGACGCGGAGCCGGGGAAGACGCGACAGTGGATTCCCACGCGTAGAGTACGAGGGTTCACTGGTTCGCTGCGGTGTGAGGCTGCCATCACCGCAGAATAACAGGGGATGTGGGTGAGTAGAGGGATGGCCTGGCCAGCAGTGGGAATAGTAGGGGGAGGTGAGGCCTCCGCGGCAACACAGCCGGCCACGGGAGGCAGGAGCATGCGGCACGACCGACGTTGCTTTGGGCGGCTAGAGCAGGAAGACCAGAGGTTGAAGAAGCACTACGGCCGTTGGATGGACATTGTACGGTCACTAGAGCTAGAATCGTTCATATTGACTAAGTTGACAAAGCACTCCGTCCGCGTCAACTTAGTAGGCCCACAAGTCAGCCTCCCACCAAGGTGGGTCCCAACCAGCAGGGGAGTATTCATTTTTTTGTGCGTAATAAGGAGGCACTTCCGGTGGGTCTGAGCTGACAGCGGGGGGAACGTTTTTTCGCGAAATACGGTGGCACGTCCGGTGGGTCCCAGCAGTCAGGGGGGATGTTTTTTTGCCAAATACGGTGGCCCGTCCAGTGGGTCCCTGCTGTCAGGTGGAGGAATAATTATTTTCGCGTAATAAGGAGGCACTTCCTTGTGGCTGCCGTGGACCCAGCTGTCAGCCTCTCCACGACAGTACTCTTCTGATGGAAGTCGTTCCTTGATCATGTTGACCACGCCGCGTCGAGAGCACCAGGGAGGTGGACGGCGGTGAGGCCTAGGAAGGGGACGACGCGGAGCCGAGGAAGACGCGGCAGTGGATGCCCACGCAGAGAGGAGTATGAGGGTTCACTGGTTCGGCTGCGGTGTGAGGCTGCCATCGCTGCAGAATAACAGGGGGTGTGGGTGAGTAGAGGGATGCCCTGGCCAGTGGTGGGAGTAGTAGGGGCAGTGAGGCCTGCACGGGAGGCGGGAGCAGGCGGTCCCGCCGGCGCTGGATTTGGCGGCTGGAGCAAGAAGATCAGAGATTGAAGAAACACAACAGCCATTGGATTGACATCCAACGGTTACGTCTGCTAGAATTGTTTGTTGACGTATATAATAACTAAAAAAATCTTGCATACGTGTCAACTTAATAGGCCCATAAGTCACCATTCCCTCTTTTTTTAATAATTAATATATAGCTCATTGCGACTTCTTATGTAATTTATTGCAGTTCGTTTTTTTGGTTGGCCAGGGCCAATTTTGCATATTTCTGTGGGTTCCAAACTATTTTTAATACCGAAATGTCGAGCCAGATTTAAAGTACTTTGAAGATATATTTAAATTAGGTTAATGCCCAGTGAAATAGGAATCCAAAAATGTGAAAAAAAAAATCAGAAATTATAAAGTAATTGCCAATTTGTCATCTGTTTTATATTTACAACCAATTTCATATTACTTTCAAGATTTGCAGGCGTCTTGAAAGAGTTGCAGCCCATCAGGGCGTAGAAAAATAAATAGGCCTGGATTGGGTATTCTTCAGAAAAAATAAACTGGGCTCATTTTCACAAAGAAAAAATAGCTGGGCTGGTCACATGGTGAACATAAAGTATAAGCCTGGGCTAGACGGGCCACAGCCCAATTCAAACCCTGCTCCGTCTCAACAATAACAAAAAAAATACTACTCGAGCAACTACGTCCCATGTGTCAGCCAATCTTGTGATGTTCTCTTGTCTATTGACTATATACGCTCACAATGTCGTGGGTCCCAGATGTCAGGAAAACACTAGGAGGAAGCATTTTATTTTTCCTTACGCTGACATGGTGGGCCCGTACTGTCATCCTCTGCACGTACTTCTGTCGATTCCTGTTGTTTGTTGACCATGTTGACAACGCGAGAGGACGGCGCGGCGACGAGCGCACCAAAGCATGCGGAGGATGACGGCGAGGCCTCGGATTTTGGTGTTAACGATTTAGGAGACGGTGGGGCGGCGATGTGTTCGCTGAGGCGGCAGCCAACCGTGGGAGGCGGAAGCAGGCGGCCCCACCAGCGCTGGTTTGGTTTTGGTGGCTAGAGGAAGACAGGACTGGAGAAACACGACAGACTGTAAAAGCAGCAGGAGTACTTAACAACCTTAACTGAAACCAGCAGGGGCACTTAACAACCATAGATGAAAGCAGTATGAGTACTTATACAGGTTCAACCGTACAAAGCACACCTCGAATAGTGCTACTTTGCCTACGGTTAACCAAGGGTGAGGCCGCCAAGCCCCAGGACAAGGCCCAGGCGCCAGCCCGTGCATCCACAACCTTCTGAAAGCGGCTTCATATCGCAATGTGGTCAATAAACAGGATATTCGCTTTAGAGCCATGGAAAAGCAGGAAACATAATCTGCTGTCCTATTCTCCAAGATGGATGGGCCTTCATTATTTGAGACCACCCATGAATAAGTATCTTTTCACCTCCAAGGGGAATGGAGTAGGTCGACATAAACATCATGTTGTGACCAAGCGCAAGTCTGACCTGACCATGGTTAGGCATCTGTATAGGAACAATAGAACTGGGCAGTTTCTGTTTCAAGAAGATCACAGCTGTAAAATTGTGTATAAGCAATAGTTTATGAACAACATATATAACAGAAAACAGCTCATACCATAAGTTTCTCAACACAGTTGGACCTGTTCAATGAGTACAGCAGTGGCACACATGTCCCACATGGCCTTCCACCATTGTAACGCCCCACAAGGACCTCAAGACGATCAATAAAGTGTACGAACTTGTGGATGTCGTCCCAGTCAACTTCAGTGCCATCAGTAACAGCCGAGTTGTTACAGAATAACAAACGAGCAACCTGCTTACTCTTGAAAAAACCTACAGTGCCACCAATTATAAGAAAATATTAGTTAGAAGTAGCATCTTCGTGAGAGATTCGTTGCTACTTCTAAAGTTAAATTGTGATTAGTTAGACAGAATAGGTGGATTAAGAAGTAATCGAGGCAACAAGCAAGAATCAGATACAAAACTAACATGGATGAACAATTGGAACGACGTCGGGGTGGAAGATCGTAGTGAAGATGAGACCAGGTTCTGCTATTTCCATCAACATCCGTGCGCCAACTTTCAGTCCGTAACACTTGAGGAAGTTTATCCAAGTTCGGCCATAAAAAATCAGCGATCTTCTTGGTTCATGAACCCAACTCGGAACTTATATCCATGGCTTGTCTTCACTGTGACCATTAAACTGGTGTATTCAGTTATGCCAAGGCCGAGCATCTTGAGTACATGTGTTCTGGCAGAGCAAATAATGCACTGCAGGAAAAATAATATGAGAACACAATGTATTCCCTATCCAAATCTAGAAATAACTTCCTCCTTCACGTAAGTGTTGACCATCGTACCGGTAGTACCTTTTATCCAAATATAGCAATCCAAATTTCCAAATTAGTCGACAGCATGTTCAAAAAAACCCCACCCTCCCGGATATAAAAGAGAATCCTAGGAACATACTGTGCGCGTTCTAAAATCATGTGTTAGGATGAGAAGGAACAAGTGTGGCGTCTTGCCGAGGGCGCAGAAACCTGTAGGGTCCTTGCACTTTGGGCACTGCAAATGAAACACACTAGATTTAGTAGGAAGAAAATTGCATCAACGGCGGCGGCTGCCATCCTAGGATTACCCGCGACCAAAGGACTTGGATTTATCAGGGATGGATGAAGAATCCGTACTTGGTTCTCCATGAGAAAACCCTATGCAATCGCGGAGAGGGGGTTTTCTCTGAACAAGCAAACAACGGAGAAGGGGATTCAGGCCCAGTGAAATATTGCCGCTTCGTCCGTCCATCTTACTGCTAAAGCTAGAAAGGGGGAGTTGTGATTTGACGGCTCATTGGGCATTACTGCGGCGCTACGACCGGGGTGTGTCTACCGTGTAGTTGTGCACTCTAATTTGTGCATATACCACGTGGACTCCGTTGCCGGATGCCCCACATATCACCGAAAGGAAGTAGAAAGACAGGAGTAACTAGTTACACAAAAATATATTTTTGACAGAGAGATACTCCCTCTGTAAATAAATATACAAATATTTTATATCACAACTTTATACATAATAAAAATCAAGGGGAATATATATAACATATATAATTATAAAAAATAGAGTTGTTTTTAACACAGTATAGACGAGTTGGGGATGATGGTGTGCCTGCCATCCTGCAATATATGCCGTCCGATTTATATTTGACGGATAGGAAGGAAACTATGGAAATTTTGCAAAAAGGTACCCACACACCTCTCCACATTTGCAAATAAGTCTTTCCCTCGTTCATCATTTTCTCTCACTAGATAAAATACTCATACAAATGCATCTTGATGTTACGTGCAACGCACGGGCATTATGGGGGTTCAGCTGAGAATATAATACTCAGACAGGCTCACGGTTCTGGACTTTGGGCCACAGGCCCACCCTGCATTTTGGGGGCCCATGTGTTCTACCTCAGCGCTTTTCATATTGCAAGTAATCAGTACAGCGCTGGTTTTAGATGTTGTCGCAAGGCGAATACACAAAATTGAATAAAGCACGGAAGCTGTTAGAATGAAATCAAACGACAGTTCCTAACCAGCAATGGGAGTTGCAATTCTATCAACGATATACCATGTGATAAATAATATTGTCGTATTACTTATACACAAAGGACACTTGTTTCACCATGCCAGATTATTACATCAAAATGTCTCGTAGGATAGATCAGTTCGGTAGTTGCGTGCTGCTACTGAAGAATTTCAAAGTTGATTTGGACTAGCTCTCCTTGCCGAGAAAGTTCAATTTTGAGATCATCCCCTACCGTAAGAAATGATTTAGATTTGAACCTTGACCATCCTTTAGCATCAATCATCATGCGACCATCATTTGTACTTACGGTATATTGAGCAGGTTCATTCACACCAAGGCTGCGCATGGTAAGAGAAACTTGGCCGCTGTCGCCCAGATTGTTGAACGACTCCCTCGTTGCTCTAGGAATTCTCTGTTTGCAAACAAGAAGACATACCCAAAAAGTTAGATCAACACAGTGAATCATGTGAAACAACATGGAAAGAAAAAAGAACAAAACACTTGGGCGGCCAATGCTTACCAAGAAGGTGGACATGTCGGTTTTTGTAAGGACTTTGGTATATGTAGTGCGAACTGCAGCCCGGTCTGTTGCCGGTGCAGCTGCTCATTCAGTTGCCATTGCACGGGCCGGAGCAGATGGAAGTGCAAGTGTTGGTGCAGGTGCCGAAGCCGCTGGTGCTGCTGGAGATGGTGCTCCTTGTAGAGCTGGTACCGGTGTCGGAGCAGGTGCCGGTGTCGATGCCCGATCCTCCGGTAGATCAGCCTAATCCGCTGACGCGGTCGGTACCCAATCCTCAGCTGGATCAGACTGAGCTGCTGCCACTGTCAGTGCTAGAGCAACTGTCGGTGCTCGATCCGTTGCTGAAGGTGGTACCGATGTGCGAGACAGCGGCGATCGTGTCTGGTCTGCTATGATCAGCTTTCTAACTTGACTAGGCTTCATGACTATGATCCAATTTTTTTCTTCATTTCTTTTAAACGCGAGAAGGACTAATTGTGGCATTTTTGTTAAACCAAACTGCAGTTCATCATAGGGATTCAGCTTGTACTCAGACAATAGACTGATCCAATTTTTTCCAGTAATATAAGTGATGGACAGTGCCTTCGTTACTGACACGACATAAGAAGTGAAACCTGCAAAAATAGCCATCGTAGAGCAAACCAAACGGTTTATTCTATGATGAATGTCACATGGCAAAACCTACATCGTTAAATTGCAGGAAAAGAAAGAAAACATGACATTAAATCAATAAGATTTAGACAGTAAATCAATAAGATTTACTTGATGTGACACGAGTGAATCCTTACCAGGAAATCACTATGTTGAAGTACTAAACAAAAGCTTGATATTCCAACTACGGGTGGCATGCAGGGGCCCCGCCTACCCCCACAAGCAGGACAGTCCAAAGGTCGTGACAGATCGTATGGACCGAACATCCATGGGATTGGAAATCCTGGTGGGTGTGATAAACCCTGCAATGCATACAGATATTGGAGTGTAACCATAATTGATAAACCGTCCTCACAAAAAGATTATCTGGATACTTCAAAATATACAGACTGAATTGAGTGGACAAACATTAACATAGACCGTTCTCAGGACTAGCCACACAACAAAAGCGGCAGTACTAATAAACAATACAGGGTTCACAAACACAAATCAAGTACTGAACAATAGTACTTACTACAGACAAGCAAAGTTGCACTAATTAAAATCTGCAAACTATTTCTTGCCACCGACCTACGGGATGAACCCCGCATAACTGACTAGGCCATGGACTTCGTGAGAGATGTCTACATGCACCATCACCATCTCGTCAACCTTGGAGAACCTAACAGAGTGGTCTTTCCACTCATAAACATGATCACGAAGATAGGCCGCATCAGATTTGTAGGGAAGCTTTACAAGAACCACACCCTTCGTAATCGAAGGCACAGCCAGGAAATTGTTGTGGTCAAGTACAACCTCGAGAACACGCCTGGCAACAATGCTACAGGAAAACACTAGTTCAGGACACGTGGCGACAAGGACACATCAGCTGGATAGTTTAGCAGTAGAACTCATCCTCAGTTCTTCTAGTTCACATGGCATGACTTTGAGAACTTCATCTCCACCACGGACCTGGTTCTAATTCAAACAGAAACCATATTTTATTACTACCTCCATTCAGAAATATAAGATGATTTTCGATATTATAATCCATATATGACTACATATACGAACAGAAATGAGTGAACAAAGACACTAGAACATGTCTTCAAAGGCATGAGAGCAGAGGGATTACTTGCAATATCCATAACACAAGTTATTGAGGCAAATATACCCTCTTCAAAGGTAGCATTGATGTTCATAAAGTACTCCCTCCGTCCCAAAATTCTTGTCTTAGATTTGTCTAGATACAGATGTATCAAGTCACATTTTAGTATTAGATACATCTGTATCTAGACAAATCTAAGACAAGAAATTTGGGACAGAGGGAGTAGTTGAAAGTAATCTATAAGAAATCGGTGTCAACCTCTCGCATGTTTTGGTCAAAAGAGGAATTTAGAACCGTCATTTGGCACACAAAAATCACATGCAAGATCACCCAGAAAGTTGTACTACTAGTACTAGTACTGCGTGTTAGATGAAAAAACACGATCAAGATCGAGAAAAAGATTGTTAAGAAGAGATATTACCTGGACTTGCTTAATGAGGGATCCCGGAGAGGGGGGCTTGGACAGGGCGATGGCTTTGATCTTGTCTGCGGTAGTCTCGGCGGGGTGCTTGTGCTTCTTCGTACCATGAGCCTCGACGGTTTCGGCCAGAGCCATAGACATCACTTCGGCCGGTGCTCCAGCATCCATCAAGAAACTGTCAAATATAAATAAAAGAAAAGAAACCATAATCACAAACCCAAAAGAAGGAAAGAGAGGGAGTTATAGGATCAGTCTCGGGGTTGCAGACCGGGCCTCGGCCAGAATAAACACCATTGATGCGCTCACCTTTCCTTCTTTGGGAGAGAAGAACAATGGCAGAAGCAGGTCGGGGTTTTCTTGAAGAAATGAGGAACAAGATGAGGGAGAAGCGAGTTGGGTGGAGAGGAAGCTGAGAGAGAAGAGTGAAATGATGGTTGCTTCGTCTGTCCAACTTACTGCTGGAAAGGAGGGGGTTTTGTGATTTGACGGCTCATTGGGCATTACTGCGGCGCTTCGATCGGGGTAGTCTACCGTCACTCTACTACGGAGTATAGTGCATGGCTGGTGGACCCCGATGCTGGTTGTCCCACACGTCTGCGAAAATGAGTAATTTAGTGCATGGCTGGAGGAGGATCCGCATGGTAGAGCGTGTCCACTATTTTTCTGAAGAAAAAAATGATTACAGCAAGCGTTTCCACTCTTACGACGGAGGAGTGCTAAACACGGCAGCCACTTGAACATACACAGTGCTCCTAATACTAGGCATGTGCAGTGGTTCATACGTCGGTACTACATAATCTTGTTGCTAGTGTAGTAAGATATGACGACAACAAATGATGTTGTGCGCATGTCAACTATATGAACAGAAATGTAGTAACATAGTACCGCTTTTTCGACTGTCCGGTCGAGAATGAACGGTGAGATCAATGTTAACAGAACTAGGTCTACAGTGCACGGAGAGTACAGTGCTACAGTACTCCACGAAACATGAACCATATGAAGCACGAATAGTGCTAGGCAGGGTGCATGAAGGGTGCACGGGATGGGAGCAAAAGTTCCCTTCTCGACCCACTTTTGGGTGTTTGGCAGAGTGCATGAAGGGTGCATGAGTCCACACTACTAGGTTAACACAAGTACACGAAGAGGAAACAACTATATTGAGATGAGAATGCAACCAAACACACCCACATGCTTTGTGCTACAATGACTGATCTGCACCGTCTGAGTTTGATCCAACGGTCATGTTGCACCGAGACATGGACATGCCCATGCAGAGGGAGCCTAAACACCACCGAAGTCCCTCTTCTTCTCGAGGTGCACGACGTTGGTGATGCAGGAGGCGAAACGGCTGAAAGGCAATGCAATCTACGGGAAGGCGGAGGGAGCCAGCCGAGGAGCGGGGAATCTTTTGGTTGTCACCATGGTAAAACACCAGTCGATGACTTCTCACATCAGGGAGCAGTGGGTTTTACAGGCGGAATCATCGTGACTAATTGCTATCGCGCCTGCTCCCGTCAATCAAAAAATTAAAAATCCTGCCGCACCTGCTCCCGTCAACCAAAAATTAAAAATCCTGCCGCACTCAAACACCAGAGCAGCGCCGCGGTGGATATTTAAATTTACTTGCCGGCAAGTAGATAAAAAAGGGGTGAAAAAACAAATGTGGCGGCGGCCTAGCTAATGGTCGAACTAGCCTAACTAGCTAGCCACCGTGCTTCACTAATGTACTCGGCGGGAAAAGTGGTCTTTCGTGATTTGATGACTCATTTACTTGCTTCGGCGAAAACGCGCGGTAGGGCGTCCCACGTCAGGAAGAATATATGCATGCACCACCCGGGAGGATCCTGAAACCGCGCGGTAGGGTGTGCCATGTCTCGGTGCGGAGGAAAAATGTGCGTGTAAAAATCTACTGTATCAAACATAGTACCTACGGTTCGACCTCGGGACCCAGCCAGTCGGTCGAAAACACACCACTAGCCACACAACTTCATCATGCTAACATGGCACGAAGGATAGGTGTGGTTAGCTCCGTCTCGACCAGCCACAACGTCTCTTGTTCTAGGCGACTCTTCTATTTTCCAAGCATTTTTTCAGTTGTAATAACACCACGGCAAGCTAGCCCCGCTCTTCGTGTGTGCCCGTGCAAAGGTTAGACGATGGAGAGAAGAGAGAGATTGCAAACCTGGGACCCACCAGTAAGTGAGTCAATGGTCATGCATGTGTTGACGAGGCACCCCCTCTACTCTACTCAACGTAATACTGTATAAAATCAAGTTATGGGACAAAGCCAACAACCGTTGTTGTTTCAGGCTATCGACTTACGCTTTGTAGTCCGGGTTGCCAGTTCGAATCTCGTCTTCCAGATTTGTTACTTTTAGGTCCAAATTTGATTAATGACAAGTGGGACCCCCGTGTGTTGTTCTGATATTTCAGTGTAGGATGGTTTTCTGAACAAACACTTTGCGCGGTTTGACAAGTAACGGCACAAGTTACACGTATTTTGCAAGTTTACGAACAAAAATGATAGCGGCATACAATATCACATCCACCCCGCAGCTTAGATGCTATGGTGATACGAGTTTTTACACCGTTGGAAGTGAGATCCAATGGCTTGGGAGTAGTCTTTGTAATTATGCGCAATTTCCAAACTCTCGAAAGGTTTTTTGCAAATAAAACATTCAGGCCTCGTGTGTGCCGCTGCATCTTGGATCTGACGGCTCCCCGCTCATATTAGGTGCTCCTCGTAGCTTAATTACCCGCTACGGTGATATGAGAATCTAGGTCGTATGATCAGTGATCAGATGGCACATGCGTAGTACTTGTACTTTCTGCGCAATTCCCAAACTCTCTCAGCTGTATATTGCAAAAACATTCAAACCTCCTACTGTGGGCCATTAGATCTCCATGAACTTGTATCACCATAGAATCTACGGTGCGGGAGCACCTCATATTCTCCCGTGCGAGAAAACATAAGGTGCTCTCACAGCATGGATGCTACGGTGATACGAGCTTCGAGGTTGTTTGATCTGAGATCCAATGGCATCTAAGCAGTCTTTGTGCTTGTAAGCAGTGGCTGAACTCTTTGGGCTTTTCTGCAAAAAACCATTCGAACCTCCGAGGAGGTGTTGGTTCACAAATCCGATGGCTCCGAAGAGCTTGTATCACCAAAGCATCTAAGGTGTGGTAGCACATGATATTCTTACATACAGGAGAATATGATGTCCTCCTTCATCTTAGATGCTACGGTGATACGAGCTTCGAGGTCGTTGGATATGGGATCCAAGGGCATCTGAGTAGTTTTTGTACAAATTGTGTGCAATTCTCAAACTCATCAAGGTTCCCTTTTAAAATATTAAGACATCATGTGAGCTGCTATATCTCAGATCTACAAGCTCCAAGCAACTCGTATCGGCATATAGCATCTAAGGTATGGGGGCACATGATATTCTCCCGGGGAGGAGGGGTGGGTGGTGCACAACCAATCGGTAGTTGGGAGGGTGGGGACAAATATAATCTAAACAACCCTAAACAGAGCTTCACAATTTTATCTAAGGTCGAGGGGGTGACCCCCGATAATCATAGTTCCGCCTAATTAAACACAACATTTGCATGTACTATAGTACTAGACTTAATATTCATGTTTCAGTTTCATGTACATTTTAAATATTGAATTGAGGACCATGCATGTCTTACATTTTACTCCCTTCATTCCTAAATATTAGTCTTTTTAGAGATTTCAAGTGGACTGGCACATACGGATGTATATAGACATATTTTAGAGTGTAGATTCACTCATTTTGCTCCGTATGTAGTCGCTTGTTGAAATCTCTAAAAGATTAATATTTAGGAACAGAAGGAGTATTTTTGAATTCGTGTCATACATGCATGGTTTGGAAAAATAGATGCAGTATACTTATTGGATTGTTGTGTTCGTGTGTGGGTGTCTCTCTATGTGTGTGTATGTGTGTGTGTGTGTGTGGTCATATGCTTGATACATACAAAGTTTTATCACCTCCATATTGTTCATCTTTTAATTTTGAATTTGCATTGAAAAACTTACCAGGGATACCATGAAATGTGAAATCCACGTTGAGATCACTATATCACAAACTCACTCTAATTCAACAACTCGTCATAAATCAATTACCATGTTGAGATTAGTATTTGCAAGGAAAATACGGGCATTGTAATACACATAGATTCGTTCGGCAATTTAAAAGGTTCCTTCCGTATTCTCGAATGGTAGGACCCAACGGCGTACTAGCCAGAATTCCAGCCCTAGGAAATTCCCCTCATGTCCCCGGTCCATAATGACTATCGATGCTTTAGTAACTAGACAATGTTACCTATCATGACGAGCACGGTTCAATTCCATCGGTCGCAGCTCGCCAAGGTCACCCGTCAACTGCATTGCCTAGTACTACTACTACTACACCAGGATGAGCACAGAATTTAGCCCGTTTGTTCGTGCCTAGTACTTGAGTTAATATATCAGGCAATGCACTGGTACGGAGGGATTATCCTTTTGCTCTACATATATAACTTGTCTGAAGTCTAACTAAGCAAAATGTTTGACCAAATCCTTTCTTAAGAAATACAACAGGACAGATGTATGGCTTGAAAATTTATTGCATGATGCAGGTTATGATATTGTTTTGAATCCTGGATCTTAAATTTCAGAAAATCCAAAAGTGACCATAAATTCTTGAAACTGAGCATGGTCACGTGATATGGCACAAATATTACTTCATAATTTTTTCTTCAATTTGAGACAAGCTGCTTATGACAAGTTGCACAAATGAAGAGGCAAGGTATTTTGGAACAAAGACCTGTCACGTTAAGGCGAACGCTTTCGCTATTGAAACCGTGGGCGTTTACGCGCCGCCACGAGTCCCGCTTCTCATCGGCAGGTGCCGTCAGAGCAAGCGTGTGAGTCGGTGGGAGGCGTGCGAGCAGACCGCTGTGCCGGCTGACGGGGAGGCGTGCGAGCAGACCATTGTGCAGGCTCACCAGGAGGCGAGCCCTTTGACCAGGCTCCGCCGCCCACATTCATCCCAACTGCTCCCACTTTTAATGTTGCCGGCGCCGCAGTTTAAAATCAACCCCGCACTACCCGGTATCACTACAATCTTCTCTCTTCCTCTCCGATTCTCCTGTCGTCTACCTCCAACCAGCCTGACCTAAACGTACGCCATGCCGCATCACGATGGTCTGGCCTTAGTCTCCCAGTTTCTTGAGGAAGACACCCAGCCGGAGTCTCAAGAACATAAGGCGCTTTGGGGCGAGCTTGAACTGGCCTTGCGGGAAGATGTCGCGCCTGTCCCCGCTCCCGTTCTGGCTCCCGTCGCCCCGACTGCGCCAGCGCCCATCCCCGTGGCATTGATGGGCTGGGAGCCGCACATTGTCGCCGAGCTTGATGCCACGGGGTTCCACGAGGTCCCCGCCGACTTTCACGCGCCTGTGCACCTGCCAGCGCATGCGCCTGTGTGTGCACTGACGCGCAGGCCCGTGCCGGTGCCCGTGCACCTGCCAGCGCATGTGCATGCGCGTGTACTGACGTGTGCGCCCGTGCCGGTGCCCATGCACATGAATGTCTCCGCCACGCCGTTGACAGCGCCTGTCCCCGTGCGGGTGCCAGTGCCCCCCTCGACGGCATGGATGGCCGCCATCGACCGCTTCCTTGCACCAATGCCAGTCGCCTCCTCCCGCCAGTTGACTCGCTCTGAAGTCCAGAACATTTTGGCCTTCCTTGAAGCTAGGCCAACGTCCAGGAGTATGCCAACAACGGCGCAAGGCGCCGCCATCGCCGTCGGTCAGAGGCCCGATGACACACAGAGCATGGCAGAGGAGCCGCTTCCCACCGCAAGACGCCCCCGCCGCCGCCGTGTAATCTAAATTTGCCATGAAAAACGTTCGGATTGCCATGCTTAAAAGCCGAACGTTTATCATTTCCGTTTATTTTAGATCGATCGTCGTATAATTTAAAGTCGGAGTCAGACTAAACGAAATCTATGGTTTGATCGATTAAATGTTGTGCTAGAGCCGTATCAAATTAAATATAAAATGCCATCAAGCCACATGTATTCCTTGTCATCCAACGAGCTAGACTGCTTTAATGTCGAGCGCTCAACACGTTTAGCGTGCAGTTAATTTCATGCCAAAAATAGTGTTAATCACATAATAACATGCAAATAATATCCTACTTAATATCCGCTTGCACTTAATATACTTCCAAATTAACGTGCATTGCACGTAAACACTGACTAGTGCTGCTAGCACGTGAAACTGGTGTTGTAACTTGTGAACGCGTCCAGATATGGTCAACGGCAACATCGCTCGCGAGTTCTTCGTGTTTGCCCGTGCGTCTAAACGCAGAAGGGGGGAGAGAGAGCACACATGGAACCCACCAGTAAGTGAAGGCGAATAGTACTAAAAACAATATTACATATTATCAATTAAATAGGCTGTGGTAATATAAAAACATTATATGAACAAAGGGAGGTACAACAAACATTGTTGTTCTATGTATGTTGCCTATTGACGTGCGGCTTGAAGGCCCTGGTCGCATGTTCGATCCTCGGCCTTTATTTTTTAATTTGTATATGGGTCCAATTTTTTTTCATGACATGTGGGCCCCTCGGTGTGTAGTTTGTAGCACTTTAATTTGTGGGTCGAAATTTGTTCCATTCCAAGTGGACTATCGGTGTGTAGTTTTGTAGCTTATTTATAATAATTAAAGAGAACAACATAGTTTTTGCAATAATACCATGGTGCGATGTTGAAGGCAAGAAAGGACGTGCGAGAGAGCGATGACCGAGCCAGAGGGAAATCAACTAGGGGAGTTGCGGGGGTTGCAACGGTGTTTCGAGTAGTTGTGGGCCGAATGCTACGAAAATATAATCTAAACCGACCGGAATAAATGCCTACACAAATTAATCCAATGTTGGAGTGCCCCTCGCAATGTAAATAGCTCCGGCTTTGCGAGGGATGGAGAGGTAGCTTCAATGTGTGGAAGATACGGCGTGAGAAAGCGAGGTCAATCGAGAGACATATAGATAGAGAGACAAAGTGAGTGTGGTCCGACATTCATTGAACAAATATATATGCTCTGGAGATATATTGTCTGATTGAGCTTTTGGCAAGGGTGGGGGTTGTAAGATAGAGCTTGAGAGATGATCCAGTCACAGACGTGTAGATATATTTTGTGCGTGGGAGGAAGCAAGGTCAATCGATCACATAGGGTCGTCGTGCGATCGAAAGAGTGAGACGGGTTGGAGAGAGTGACCTAGATAGACAATGTGCGTGAGAGAGTGTACAATGTGAATAAGTCGAATTGGGCTCAAACATGGTGATATATCGTTTTTGTCCGAGAAAGAGCGAGGTCAATCGAGACATGCAAAGAGAGAGAGAGAGAGGGAGGGAGAGAGAGAGCGAGCGTGGCCCGCCATGAGGTCGAAAGAGTGGGGGTGGCTTCGATGGACTGACCTAGATAGACAATCTGCGTGAGAGAGTATAGAGTGTGTCGATCGAGGCCCGAACAGGGAGATATATCATTTGTGTGTGAAAGAAACGAGGTTAAACGAGACTCAGATAAAGAGAGCGAGATTGAGCGAGTGTGGCCCGCTGTGCGGAAGAAAGAGTGAGACAGTCTTGAGGGAGTGACCTAGATAGACAACGTGCGTGCGTGCGCACGAGAGGTTGGGGGCTAGATAGGCAATGCATGTATTTAGCACGAGAGGGTGAGAGGGAGAGGGGGAGAGAGAGCTCGGCATGGGGTGCAATGGCGGGTGTGTGAGGTAAATACATTTCGTAACAGAGTGGAAAAAGGGGGTTGTGTACTTCAGAGAGTTAGAGATCGAAACATGGAGAGAAAGAATGGATGTGTGTTGGAAACTGATAGCTTCCTAAGGTGGTTAGGAGAGGAAGATTGACCGATACAGGAAGTATGTAGCGTGTGTGCACGGGGGGGGGGGGGGCTCAAAACAACATTTGAATGTAGATAGTAAGAGACTTAATATTGATGTTTCAATTTGGTGTACATTGTAAGATTTGAACTGAGGACCATGCATATGGGTAATTATTTCGAAATCGTGCCATACTAGGTTTCGAAAAGTTGACATTGACTCGATTTGTTGTGCTATTTTGTAGGTCATATGTTTGGATCCATCCAAAAGTTTTCTCACTACCATGGTGTTCATCATATACATATGAATTTGTATTAAAAAGTAGCATGGATACAGTGAAATGCGAAATCCACGTTAGAATTGGAGATCGCTATGTGACACACACACTCTAATTCAAATAACTAATTATGTGACACACACTCTAATCCACATTAGCGTGGATACCGCGGATACCGTTTTGATTTATTTATTCAAATAACTCCTCATTAATTAATTTATAGTATCTCGTTTCGAATGACTAATTATTGCAAGGAAAACACAAGCATGGTAATACATACAGATTCGTTTGCAAATGAAAGAAGATTCGATTGCATTCTCAAATGTAGGCGCACCAGGCAGACCAGGGTCATGTCATAGTGGTCGTGTGTGTCGGACGGACGCTTAGCACCCAGCCACCTCCTCCCTCCCCCCCCCCCCCCCCCCCCCAAAAAAAGGATGGCGACAAAATAAGTTCGCGCTTCCATGTTTCCGATTGAAATATCTGGCGGCCCCAATTCCAGCCCTGCAAAATCTCCCTTCTCCACCATCCCCTTCTGCGCCCAGATTGCTCAAATCCCTAATTTGCCACCAACCCAAGCAAAAAAGTTCGAATCGCCCCTTGTCTTGTCTCTTTCCCCACCTCTGTGTCGGACGACAACGACGAAGACGACAGTTGCGCTTCACCACCGCACCGGAGCTACCTCATCTACGCCCTCGTCCACCGCACCGGGTGGTCCACCGACAACGTCGGCCGCCGCAACCGACGTGCCTCACAGACACCGACTTCCACCGCATCAGGTGCGCTTCACCGACGTCATCTCCCAGCTCAACGGGGCTACTTCACCGAGCACATCGTCGCGCCTCCGCCCCCCGAGGCCACTGCGGCTTCACCAACGGTCTCATCCACCGCATCGTAGCACTCCGCTGCCACTCAAGATCTGCATCCGTGCGCGGCCAGCCAACGCCAGCGCATCACCCTCAACGGCTCTGAAGTGACCCGCACTCTAGCTAGGCGAGCATGCCCAAACGCCGGCCCGAACTAGGTATCCACACATCACTCCCTTGTGCACTGTTCCGACGATGTTTGGATATCCTTTCACTGCTCTCTTAGCTTACACGCCTATCCAACTCTGACTTTAACTCTTATTTCTTCTGGAGATATCATCTGAAGCAAGCAAATTCATTTTTTAGCAATGCATGACGGCGCTACGGGATCTAGTACACATCCTGCACACCCGTATAACCTTGTAAGTATTTGTCCTTCGGTACAATGGCAAGGTCGATTCCTCTTATTTGATCAGCCATTCGCCATGTCAAAAATGCAGAGGGGGTGCAAGGAGCACAAGGCCTGCACATCCAAGCAAGTGGTAACATGGACTTGTACATGGAACATCCCAAGCGCAAGCAGAGCTGCAGTGAGCCTCTACAACAAGCTAGCGTAAGTCCCTGCATTTCATTTAATTCGTACTGGCATTCGTGTATGATTTGTGTGCAGTGGAGGATCCACGAATTCAAGTTACCTGGGGTGAACATTTAACTTAAAAAATACGAAGGCACTTGCACTCCAGAAATCGACATAACTTGAGAAATGTGAAGCTACATGCACTTTGGAAACCAGCTAATGATCCAAAGTAGTTCAGATTATAAACACAAAATGCAACATGGTGTGTAAGGACTACATACATGGTCTGTACCTGCTTGAATTATTCGTTCTCTGGCTGAAAATATCAATGTGTAATTGCACCTATAACCAGTGCGCAAACTGCATATCAATATATCTATCCTGCACAAGTATGCCAATAGTTTCAAACAACACATTAGAAAAGTATTTATGCTGCGTTGTCATGATACGGGGACTTTCTGGTAGATGGCCTCAATGTTTCCTCAAGCCATGAAAATGCACTATAATTTTCTTGTCATCAATGCCTACAAATCTCTATGTCTCTCTCAACATAGCAGATCATAATTAGACACTAAATCCTTCAATGGGAGCTTGCAAAATGCTTGCATTAGATGCCTCATTAGACACTATATGTTCATCACCAGGAGCATGTAAAATATTTGCATCAAATCCTTCATTAGCAGTCTGTTCATTAGACACTTCACGCTCAAGAAACATGAGCTTGGATGTTTGCACCGGAAACTTGATTAGATTCGTCCGATTCAGTCAATTCAGTATTGATTGGGGGAATTATAAAATAAGTAGAAATTGGTTTCATTTTCTCATAGATTCCCTACATACAAGCAGTTTTACAACACCGTCAGGTTTAACTATTGGCCAGAAATTGAAGAGTTGAATTAGATATAATCAGGGATGTGATGTACCTGCTCGTTGCGCATGCTACTCTTGCAAGCTGCAACTGTCCATTTGCCTCCCACGCAGGCTACACCCAGGGTTGGATCTTCATCTTTTTGTCCTTCCGTTCGCTTGAAGCCCGGCGACCGCCCTCCAACGAGGGCGCGAGGAAGTGTTGTGTCGGTCTGTCCAGCGGCGGCTAGGTTAGGAGCGAACCAGACTGGAGGCTGGAGCGGATGAATTGGGATTTTTCCTGATGTCGATCGATATGGGAGGCGCTCGTTTGGGCCGCGAGCCTGCTATAGGGCATGCCTTGCACTTATGTTATTGGCCTATCAAAATTGAAACATTTTTCTTCATTTTTTACATTGCCTGCTCGTGCATTGGGACAAACAAAACTAGCCTGGGCCAACCTGGACGACTCAAACTAGGTGCACACTTTCGAGCCACTCGAGGCGGCATCCCATACCAGCCCCTATGGTGGCATCGCCCCTTTTTGCGTGTATGATAGGGGTAGTGAAAAATATTCCAGTGGCGCTTTTGATTTACCCACAGAATGGTTGAATTGCTTGTTTCTATGAACTGAGTTCGCCAATAATGTGAAGGATGCCAGTCTTTTCATCCTATTGTAGATTGCTTAGATCTCGATATGCCAAAAGTAATCGCATGAAATATATAGTAAAAGCCAGTGTGATGTGTGTGGCTACACCTAGTCTGACTACACATCCTCATATAACATATGAAGGATGCAGCGTCTTACCAGATTAACCATTCGACTTACCAATGTAGTGTGGGAAGAAAGAAGTATTGGGACTGCGTATCCAAGCAATTGATGCCACGGACTCCTTCGTACAACCTTGTAAGCGAAAAAGAAGTTGCAGTGTGCCTGTACAAAGAACTAGCGTAAGTTTAGTTACCTGCTTCTCGGAATTTTAGTTAGCCACTTATTGCAAAATTGTTCAATTACGTTGCTTGGCTTAATTTAGTTTGCCACTGATTACACAATGCCACAGTCTGTTAATCCTATTATAGACTATGCCTATCTATGTGTTTGATACTTACTATTAAGAATTACCTGTTTTCCTGAACTTAAATAGCTACTTGTTTGTTTAACTGCTTTGCTGCTGCAACAACGGGTTACAATGATGTTAATAACTACTTTTTAGCATCGAATTGAAACTCTTTAATTCCTTGTTTGTTTAACTGGTTTGCTGTTATAACTCCCAGTTGAGATGTTTTGCTAACTTCAACTTTTCTGAATCCAATCGGAACTTTAATGGAAAAACAGGTTAGCCCAAGATCAAAGAGCGAGGTCCCCATGGACGTTGTATCATCCCACAGCAGTGGCACCAGCCCAATCGTGCATTATGAATTGCCAACTACTGATGCTCTAGAGGCTAAACTAGTGGTATAAAGAGATTCTGCTTTTGCACTTAGATATGAAGTTGACATGTTGAGGAAGCAAATAGCACAATCAGTAGCGGTACTCAAGACAACCATTAAATATTTGGTGGATTTCAAAACGAAGCAAGCTGAGACTGACCACATTGTTAAGGTCCTGAAGGAAAAAAGGAAATTAAATTCCCACTTGGTGAAATGTTCTTTCCATCGTTGAATAACCTTTGTGTTGTTTCTTCATGTAATCAATCAAACCATTTGTTTTAGAGATCATGTAATAATTGTTTTTTGTTTTTTGTTTTTTGGTTTGTAATTTTATTTGAGCACAAGTCTGTATTAATTGATAAGACTCAGAGACATTTCATTTTGATTGCTGTGCCAGACCTACAAATATACCAATCGTACTGAATGTGCATTCAGCAATAATAGTAGTATAGATGGACCATAAGTGGCACGCATCGGAGAGGGCCAAGACGTTGTAGTAGCTTGGCTAAAAAAAGGATGTTGTTGTAGCAAAGAAAAGTACAGCGACCTGGCTTATGTATGTTAGTTGATATTATTGATCCATATACTCTATAAGTGTTTATATGTCTGTTAGTTATGTACATTCTTGGTTGATTGACTCGGTATTTGAATCTTGATACATCGCTTGTGTACATATCTAAATGGGAGTACACATTATGCTGCATGTGACATTTGAGTTGGACATGAAGTGTTCCAAATATTCGAATTCACCTTAAACTGGATGCTAGCTTCTGAATTTGAGTATCGGCATTTGTAAAGCATATTCATATATGACAGTGGAATATATCTTTGTCGTCCTTTTGAAGATATATAAAAACACATAGAATGATTTATAAAGATTCGTATAGGAATACAAAATGGATTCGAATTTAGTTGCCAGGGTAAACATGGATGCTTATTGTCCCAAAATTCGAAAGAAGCGGCAAAATGTCCGCTCCCACGTCGGCTGCCCGAAGCCAAGTGTTTGGGAGATGGAAATTACTATCTACCCATTACACGGACAATCCATCGGCCCGATTTCCACTGCTCTAAATAGGGGTAGGATAGTAACTTCAATTAGACATGACACAACCGCCTCTGAGCCCATTATGACACGGTGGGCGCCAAACATGGGCGGCAAAACACATTTGATTCAAGCTCGTCCGAAAGACCTCTGTTTCTCCCTCCATTTCCCCATCCATACACGGTGGGCGGCAAAAAAAAACTCGACTCGGCCGAAATCGATGTAGACAAATATTTTCAATAGGGGCAGGTTTGTAACTTCATTCAGACGTGACACAACCGCCCTACCTGTCAGCCCTGTTCATACACCGTCGGCGCCAACAACACTCTCCTCGCCCGAAATCGCTTTGGGAAAATATTGGCGAGATGCGAGATTACCATCCTATCCCCAACCGACGAGATGTCCAAATTTTAAATGGGGGCTAAGTTCGTAACTTTCCCATATTTCAGATAGGTGCGTCCCAAAAACATGGTTCCCCGTACCTCTCCCTCCATTTTCCCATTCATACACCGTCTGCGCTAGAACACCATCCCCACACCAGCCTCCGTCCGCCACCCCATCCATCGTCGCTGTCCTCCACTACATCCATCGCCGCCGTCCTCCACCACATCCATCGCCACCGTCCTCCACCATGCCAGAGCGCCTACCAAGACCGCGTCATCCACTGCTAGAGATGGACATTTCTCATCCACGGCGACGGACCAAGAGCCTTGCATCACGTCCTCTCGCTTCATCGGCGGCGGCGTCCTCTTTGCCGGGGCCTCTCACACGGCCTTCTCTTCCACCGCAACGGGACTTATCCCCCGATGCACCCGTCTACCGTTGCAGATCTGCTTCAATGCCACCGACAGCCATCGCACCCCCGATGCCTACACGGCGCCACAAGAGAGGTGGTACTTCATATCTCCTCAACTTTTTGATCTCAACCAGAAAATAGATCTTAACTTGGTTACTCTACTTTCTTTTCAGCTCTTAGAATTTAGTTCTTAGTTCGAAGCAAACAATGGCTGTTAAATATCATTTCTCCAGTTTCCCCCTTTTATGATCACTATACGATCAGAATACGTGCTTCGTGTCATAATAGCACTGCTCGACCCATCAAGCTAAACAAGCTTAGTTGTTCAAATACGAATCTGATATTATTAAAACAGATTCGTTTAATTGGTCAGCTAAATGTTCCTAAATTAGTTTCAAAAATGCATGTTCGCCGCTCGGGTGTGTATCTCTACAGGGTGCCCACGGTGGGCCGGCCCACCCTGGGATTTTGGGTCGTCCCAGGCCCCGATTCCCCTTTGTTCTGTTGTGCACTTCCGATCTCTACTCGCCCCCAGCCGCCTGCCTCGCCGGTGACTTGCCGTCCCCGGACGGCATGACTCTAGGAGGAGAAGCCGGACTAACAGGAGGTCAGGAGCTGCTCGCCCAACAGCGTCACCGCTTCCCGGGCGCGCCGCCGTGCCTACCTTCCCAGTCCGTTCAGGGCTCAGGCATGCAACACCCACTAAGGCAACCCGATTTATCCTGAGATAAGTCCTCAACACTCAGCAGCCACTCCTCATCACCCATTTTCTAATTGATTCATTACTCATTAGGAAGGACTGTCATTAGGGTTTGTTGTGTGCTCAGTGCTACCTACACTTAATGGTTCAGATGTATTTCGGTAATCTTTAGTACATGTAAAGTTCACAGGGTTTTCAAAATTCCGGCCCTAGGAACAGACACTAGTCATTTTGGATTGTTGGTCGTAGTGACATTGACCCAGATTACTACTGCAAGCCAGGTTTGTTGACAATTTTACTTGTCTTTCTTACTCATTCGATATAATATCCAATTATTCACGTTGATTAGTTGCAAACAATAATTGCTAGACAAACTTCTTGATTCATATTTTGGACAATTTCTTACTACAGTTACAATTCTGCATACTTGTCCTAGTAAGCTCACAAGTAAATGATTGATTCACTACATCTATGCTTGCCTTGTCATACTTGTTGTCAATATTCTTTTAGGGTGGACCACCCTGTTTCTAAATACTGCAACCATAGACATGAGTGAATAGTATTTCTCTATGTGATCTCTTCCATCATGTGTGGGCGACGAACACTGCATTGTATAGAAAGAAAGTGTCATTTCCAGCTTTTACATAGGCTTCGATCTTTTACATGGAATACAATCTGCCTACTTGCTTTGTGTCGCACTACCAACAATCCACCCTTGAAGCTAAACATTATGCCACTCATAATTCCTTAGTTTATTTGTTCAAATACGAATTTCATATGGTTCTAATGTTCCTACTTCGGTTTTGAAATGTGTGCCTCCCTGTTATAGAGACATAAGGGGTTTGTATTTCTGTGTGTGGTCTGGTCAGCACGGTTGGGGGGTCAACTTTGCATATGCAGGGGTTTATAGGGAGACACTCTTTGAGTTGAATCCGCAATGCATTCCATAGATAATCTGGCTACTTTTTATGTTTTCATGAATCTCATATTCTGAACAGCATCATAATGATTATGAGCTTGCACGCATGAAAAGAATAAAGCAGAACAACGCCATGGCTGTGAAACTTGGCATTAAGGGACAGAAATCAAGTCTGGATGCAATGCAATGCAAACGCTCTCCACCTACAGATTCATGCTCAGAATATGATCCTAACAGTGATTCTGAGCTAGAGGGAGACCTAAGTCAATGTAGCTCCCTAGTGGAGGAGTCATAGCAAGATGCCCTATCTTATTCACCCATCAAGGTGCTTGCTCTAACTTTCCAAAGGTTATATGTGTCGCATATATCTTGCAACTGATGCTTTGCATTGCTTCTACTTTGTTGAACTGCCATTAGCTTAGTTTACACATCGTGTATGTGAATACGCCCTTCCTATCCATTTTCAGTACATATTCCATCTGTCATCATACCATATTTATCCATTCAAATGTTGTTCTTGTGTATCAAACGTTCAAAAGGAAGAGGGCGATTGCTGATCGTGGAGGAGCACAAGCAAAGTATTTGGAAAAGGTAGTGGCACCTGATAAATCAAATAGCTCATTAGGTGTAGTTGCAACATCACCTGACCCAAAAAACACCCCAACTCTAGCAGACTCTAGCCCTACTACACTGGTCATTTCTGATGCCCTAACTCAGCAGACCCCAACTGCAGCAAACATTATGATTATGTCAGTTGACATAGCACCAACTCTACGACGCAAAACCCCCATTCCAGCAAAGAGTACACCAAATCCAGTTGCCAAATCCCTTTTCGAACCAGAGAGAGCCCCAATTGCAGCAAATAGGACCCCTGTTCCATTTCTTCCCAGTTTAGAAGACAAAGCTTATATTGTTGTCAGGAACTTTGTGCGCATCTTTCCTTCATGGAAAGATTATACCGCAGACACAGAACAATTTCCAGTCTTCCTCCGCAACTTACGCGTAAGTAATATACTAATGTTATTCATGGTCATTGCTACATATGTTTCTGCTGACAAAAGACACAAGATTTCAATCTTTTAAATAGGATAGGACCAAACTAGATTGTGAAGACGAGCAAGGGTTGTTTGCGCTTTTCAATCACTCGTTGACGAAGTATCGTTCCTACCTGAGGCAAGCGCACTTCGATGGAAAGCCTCTAAACAAAATTTCTGTAAAGTCTCCGGTGCTACATTTATCCGACGGTGACTGGAATAATCTTGTTACACAAATACACATTGGTCTCGGCTGCGGCGTAAGGTACTATCTATGATATCACATCACAATTTGAACTACACTTCTGCATTTGCCTTAACGTCTCACTTGTACGAAAACTGTTAGCAGAAGAACATTCATTCTCAAGGGGCCACGGAATCTCGCAACTATACTGCACACTGCATTGCTCTTGTGAGTACCTCTTGCCCTGTATGACCATACTTACTTTCATAGTCGTTTGATTATGTAGCATCACTACACATGTTAGCCTCGTTATCATCCATTTGGTTGACATTATAAGATCAGTATGGACTCTTACATAAATTTAGAATCAACCCAATGCTTTTGAAGAGGTTTAGCTCTGCAGTCCTCTTGTAAGGACTGAACGCCGTCTATCACTGTACTTACATTAACAGCTACTCCCTCCGTCCCATAATATAAGAACGTTTTGTACAGTACACCAGTGTTCAAAACACTCCTGTATTATGGGAAGAGGGATTGGTTCATTGTGTAGCATTCTGCATCATATCTCCCTCGCCCACCATTTACTAAAAAAGATCAAATCTATATTTAATCTTACCAAAAAGTAGAATACACAGACAATGCCAGTGCAGAAGTGTAGCCCATTGCTCTTGTCGGTACATTTTGTCCTGTAATGCTTGTACTTCCAAGGATTGGTAGTTGATTATGTAGCATCAATCTGCATCTTATCTTCATTATCCTCTATCCCTTCCAGTATTATCATATATATAATTACTCTCTACAAAATGTAGAGTATAGGCAATGCTTATGAAGAAGATTATGTGCTGAAACTCTTGAGTTATCCTTCCCTTAACATGGAGAAGGGCATTATAAAGCCGGTATTAATTGTTAATGTAAGTCAGTCCTTCTAAAGCCTTTATCCTCAACTGTTGTTTAATTTTCTCATACTCCCTATCATTTACTGCTGTTTAGTTTGCTGTTTCTACCAAAATGCATGTTCGCAAGAACCGTAAGTTCTAAGTTTTACTTGTAAAACCAAATTCCTTACTCATACCATGCACATTACTCAATACTCCCTATATGTATGCTTGTTTTTGTGGATCTATAATCCAGTGTGTGGTGAAGTAGCCCACGTTTGCACCATGTCATCTCCTGTTTTATCTTACTGATGTGGTTGATGATATGAACAACATGCCATGCACATTAACCAAAATAGATACAATGATTTTATTTGCCCTTCATCTATGCTTGTTATGTTGACATGGTAATCCAGTAGTGTGGTGAAGCTCCTCGCGTTATGAACAATGCCAAATTATGCTATTGATATTTTGAACTTACTCTTTATTTTCTAATTTGAAATTGGATGGAATTGATAGCACAGTTATCATCTTTGTTTATACACGTGCAAAACCTGTCATCTCTCTGCTTTGTTTCAGGGTGATATGCCTGATGGCATGCACAAGTCTGCTGAAGGCTGTGAGACAAACCCAACATATATTGCAGCAAAGAAGGCAAAACATCTTGAAGATAGCGAGACAACCCCAAAGTCTTGTCTTGATGCAGTGTTCAAGTTACTTGAGACTAGCAGTCAGACAAGCTCACAGAATTCGTTGTCTGAATCAGTTCGACTTCTTCAGTCCCAAGTTCTAGCAGAAAGGCATTCTGCAACTCAACTTCCACTTGAAGTCCTATCTCTAAGAAAGATTGCGGAGAACACCAATGAGAACCTCATCGCTAAACAGCTACACCTGGAAGCTATGACCGACATGCTAGGCCAGTCTCACAGCCTTGCTCAGCAGCTTGTGTAGGAGTTCCCGCACGAGGCTAACCTTTCTTGAACTGTCTTGGAAGTGGTCTCGGTTCAATATTATTTTGTTACACTGCAATGGTGCCCAATTTTTGTAATCTTCTTCTTCGTTGCGCGTTATGATCACTGGTGGCGAACTTCGATGCCCAGTGGATGTAATATACCATAAATCCTTTACTGTATGGTGTAGGTTTATTCTTAGTTACTATGTCGTAATTTCTTTATTGTATAGAGTAGGTTTGTTCTTAATTCCTACTAGTTACTGCCATCATTCGCTATCTGAAAAAAAATCAGATGTAGTCGACCGGGCCAAAACATTCGCCTCTAACGGGCCTGGTGTTTAGCGGGCCACAATTGGGCCGGCCTGGATCTTTCATGGGCCCGAATCATTAGGGCTTTCACACTTTGTGCGAGACCCACAACTTACATCGGCCTATATTTTAGTTGGGCCTTCTATGGACCTAGCGCTTAGTTTGGCCCAGGTAGCGTTGGGTCATTAACAGGCTGAATATTGTACTGGCCTGTTACGGCCCAGATGAAACCATGGGCCTTTAGCAGGCCGAAATGCATATTGGGCCTCAATTTTCACTAGTCGTCGACAGGCCTTCAGCAGGCTGAAATGTAGACCGGGCCTTTTTGGGCCCAGTTATATCATGGGCAGTTACCAGGCTGAAACATATCTCGGGCCTTAGTTGGCCCACTGATATCATGGGCCTTTAAGAGGCCGAAAGCTTAGTACTGACATCAACGGGCCGAATTATGCGACAGGCCTTTAATAGGCCCAAAGTCACATTGGGCTTAACTGTTGCCACCTTTATCATGGGCCGTTAGTAGGCCCGATGTCCTGTCGGACCATATATGGCCCATGGGCAGCACAGGCCATTCCCAGGCCGAAAGTCACACCGGGTTGAAAATGGGCCCATGTCTACATCGGGCCTCTAACGGGCCGAAAGTCGCTGGGCTATAATTGGGCCCAAATATTTGGCGAACAATTAACGGGCCAGATCTGGCTTCGGGCCGTAAATGGGCCCAAATATTCGGCGAACAATTAACGGGCCAGATCTGGCTTCGGGCCATAAATGGGCCTTTATTAAGCAGGCCGTTATTGGGCTGGACCACTAGTACCTGAGTAAGTACTACGGGCCTTTGACTGGGCCGGCCTTTTTAACCTATATGGGCCTCTATTGGGCCATGCCACGTGTCGACGTATCATAGGCGCTTTGGGTCCAATGAGTGGATGACATCTGTCCCAACGGTGAGCCGACACGTGTTTCCTCCAGCCAATGATGATTTTACACGTGGAAAATCCCCATTGGTCGGCGCTGTTAACGGGTTATCGGATCCAAAACCGGACCCGATAGCTTAACGGCGTTCCGTTATGGTGGATGCCACGTGTCGGTCACCCTTGACAAAAGCATTTCTGTGACGCGCAATTTATGTCATGGAAGTGGACACTTCCGTGATGATAATTTTGGTGATGTCATGGAACACTACTACGACAGCACAGGTATGACTATCTTGATTCTGTCATAAATTTGTCATGGATGTACATGCATGACAGAAAACATGACCTACTGTGACAAACACGTATCATCACAGAAGTGTATTTTTGGTAGTGATATATCTCTGTTTCCGTTCGCGCATATTAATTTGTTATCTCTGTTTCCCCTATCAATCTCATGACAAATGGTTAGTAATACGTATTTGACAGAGATCCTTTACATTATCGCCCACAGGTTGGAAAACTTTCTTCTAAACTTCATCTCCGGGTAGACCTGCAAGCTTAAATAATCCACAAACTTCATCCACGTAGATTAGATGCATATGAGGATGTATTGTCCCATCTCCTGCACAAGGATTAGCTCACAGTTTCTCTATCATACCCGAAGGAATCTCATAATAAACATTTTCAGTAGATTCAATAGCTTGAGGAGCAACTCTTTGTGCTTCCGGTCGAGGTGAAGATACCCCGAACAAAGCCATCAAAGGATTGTTTTCCATAGTAACAAGTGACAGTAATTTTTAGCACGTAATATAAATGTTTCCTTACCAAATTCCACTCACAAAAGGCACTTCACTCCTTGGCAATGGCACCAGAAAAGAGTCTTGATGACCAACAAGTATAGCGGATCAATCGTATTCCTTTCGATAAGTAAGAGTGTTGAACCTAACGAGGAGCAGAAGAAAATGACAAGCGGTTTTTAGCAAGGCATTGTTTGCAAGCACTGTGAAAGTGCAACTATCCCGAGTAGTAATTCCTAACAACATATAGCTCATTGAGCTAATTCTACTTGAAGATAAATATTTCAGGAAAAGCTCAATGGTTGGCATGGCATGGGTTAAAAAGTGGACCCCTCAAAATGCTAAGGACAAAAGAATTGGCTCAAGCTCAAAGCACGAGACTCTACATTTCATTTTTAGTGATCCAAGATCACATTGAGTCCATAGGAAAAGCCAATACTATTAAGAGGGGATGAGGTGTTGCTTAATGAGGTTCTTGCTCAAAATGCTTAGTGATATGCTCCACAACCCTCAACCACTTTCTCATATCCAAATATATCCCAAACCAAAAGTCAAACTCGGCCCCACCGATTTGATCTATCCGGCACCACCGAGTTCACTTGACATAGCCACTTCCACAAACCCTAGTCTTTTCGGTCCCACCGATAGGGATCTCGGTCTCACCGAGATGGGATTGTAATCTCTCTGTTTTCCTTCGTAACGTTTCGGTCCAACCGAGATGAGTGATGGGTCCCACCGAGATTGCAATGCATACTCTCTATTTCCCTTTCGTAACGTTTCGGTTCTACCGAGAGAGCGAATCGGTCCCACCGAGATTGCCTGGCCAACTCTCTGGTTAGTCTATTACCAAAATCAGTCTCACCGAGTTTGTGTAATCAGTCTCGCCGAGATTACGTTATGCCCTAACCCTAATGATATTGGTCCCACCGAGTTGACATGTCGGTCCCACCGAAAACCCCAATGGTCATATTATGAAGTAAATCGGTCTGACCGAGTTGTATGATTGGGTCCCACCGAGTTTGGTGATTTGTGTGTAACGGTTAGATTTTGTGTGGAGGCTATATATACCCCTCCACCCACTCTTCATTCGTGAAGAGAGCCATCAGAACATGCCTACACTTCCAACATACATTTTCTGAGAGAGAACTGCCTACACTTGTGTTGAGGTCAAGATACTTCATTCCAACCACATAAATCTTGATCTCTAGCCTTCCCCAAGTTGCTTTCCACTCAAATCATATTTCCACCAAATCATATCCTATGAGAGAGAGTTGAGTGTTGGGGAGACTACATTTGAAGCACAAGAGCAAGGAATTCATCATCAACACACCATTTGTTACCTCTTGGAGAGTGGTGTCTCCTAGATTGGTTAGGTGTCACTTGGGAGCCTCTGTCAAGATTCTGGAGTTGAACCAAGGAGTTTGTACGGGCAAGGAGATCGCCTACTTCATGAAGATCTACCCTAGTGAGGCAAGTCCTTCGTGGGCGATGGCCATGGTGGGATAGACAAGGTTGCTTCTTCGTGGACCCTTCGTGAGTGGAGCCCTCCGTCGACTCACGCAACTGTTACCCTTCGTGGGTTGAAGTCTCCATCAACGAGGATGTACGATAGCACCACCTATCGGAACCACGCCAAAAATCTCCATGTCTACATTGCGTTTTCTCCCTCCAAACTCCTCCCTTTACCTTCATATGCAATTATTTTACATTCCGCTGCTATACTCTTAGAATTGCATGTGTAGGTTGTTTGCTTGACATGTGCTAAGTTGCTAAAATCTGCCAAGAATTAAAATTGGGAAAAGGCTAGATTTTTATTTGGTCAAGTAGTCTAATCACCCCCCCCCCTCTAGACATACTTTCGATCCTACAAGTGGTATCAGAGCTTTGGTCTCCATTTTTCTTGATTTCCATAGCTTTGGTGATCATAGCCTTGGTTTCACAACCTAGGAGAGTATGGCGTCTAGTGAGGGAAATTACCACCGTAGAGGTCCTTATTTTGATGGTACTAATTTCGCTAGTTGGAAGCATAAGATGAAAATGCATATTCTTGGACATAACCCCGCCGTTTGGGCTATTGTGTGTATTGGCTTGCAAGGTGAATTCTTTGATGGGAGGTAACCGAACCGTGAGGCTAGTGTGGAAGAGTTGAAGATGCTGCAATACAATGCTCAAGCTTGTGATATTCTCTTCAACGGATTGTGCCCCGAAGAATTCAACAAAATCAGCTGTCTTGAGAATGCAAAGGAAATTTGGGATACTTTGATTGATATGCACGAAGGTACCGACTCCGACAAGGAATCCAAATTGGATGTGCTTCAAAGTCAACTTGACAAGTTCAAAATGAAGGATGGTGAAGGTGTCGCTGAAATGTACTCTACGCTTTCTCTCATCACAAATGAGATTGCCGGCTTAGGAAGTGAAGAGATGACCGGTAGATTCATCATCAAAAAGATTTCTAAGAGCCTTGGATGGAAAATGTGATACCGTGTGCACATTGATCCAAATGATGCCCAATTACAAAGATCTCAAGCCAACGGAGGTGATTGGAAGAATTGTTGCTCATGAGATGTCACTTAAGGATAAAGAGGAACTTCACAACAAATCAAGTGGTGCCTATAAAGCCTCATGTGAAGCCCCTACATCATCAAGTGAGAAACAAGACTTCAATGAAAGAATTGAGCCTAATGGTGAAGAACTTCAACAAGTTCTACAAGAGTAGAAGCAAGGAAAGAAGTTCCAAGTCAAGGTCCTACAATGAAAAAAGATCTTCAAGTCGTGAACGTAATTGCTGCAATTGTGGAAGACCCAGACACTACTCCAATGAGTGTATGGCTCCCTACAAAAGAAGAGAAGGTTCCCCCAAAAGAAGGAGTAGGAGAGAAGAATCACCACCAAGAGAGAGAAAGAGTAGATATGAACGTTATGAAAGAAGAACATCATGGATAAGCAAGGATTCGGAAAGGAAGGACAAATCATCAAGGGGCTACACAAAACGAAGACATCAAGCTCACGTTGGTGAATGGGTATCCGGCTCCGACTCTGACGATCACTCCGAGAAAAATTATCACTCTGACTCCGAATATACTCAAGATGAAGGTGTTGCCGGTCTAGCACTTGTGTCAACCAACTCCTATGACATATTTGAGTCACCAAATAAAGGAAGTGGAAGATGCTTCATGGCTAAAGGCCCGAAGGTATCACACCCCAAGTATGTTGATTTCAATAGTGATGAAGATGACTTGCTAGGTGATGATGATTTACTTGTTGACAATTCTAGTGATGAAAACTATGATGAACTTGCTATTAATCATGCTAATCAAGACAAAACGAATGACAATGATAAGAAGGAGATTGAGCGTCTAGCTAAAGAGCTAAACACTCTTAAGTTAGCTCATGAAACTACCTTGGAAAATCATCGAGAGCTTTTAAAGACTCATGAGAATCTACGCTTTAAGAAGCTCAACCTTGAGCAAGAGCATGAGTTCTTAAAGGCGATCAATGATGATCTTCGCAAGAAAAGTTCTTCTTACATTGCCAAGCGTTTACTTTTGTCTAGTTACATGCCACAAGTTAAATCTAGCAACAAGAGTAAGAAAGATTCTTCTTCTAGTAGTAACAATAATCATGCTAAACTCAATGATGTTGCTTCTAGTAGTTCTCTTGATTCCACTAATGATTCTCTTAGCCAAGTTACACTTGAGCAAGAAAATAGCTTATTGAAGGGAATTATAGATAAAGGTGTTTACAAGAGCCTTGCTGGAAGTAAGCAATTTGAGGAAATTGTACGCAAGCAAGGAAGACAGTGAAAGAATCAAGGTGTTGGTTTTGAACGAAAGTTCAATGTCAATGGAGTTGAGTGGGAAGAAGTTCAATACCCCAAAAGGAAGTTTGTTCCTCAACAAGAGAAGTATGATCCTACTTCTTTCCAAGGAACACAAGCTCAAGATGATCTTCCACCACAATACCACAAGCTAAAAGGCAAGGACAAGCTTCAAGAGGAGATTGATGCATTTGAAGAAGCTCCCAAAGCCTTGGTCAAGTGGGTTCCCAAGACTACATCAAGTTCTACTTCATCAAGTACGACTACAACTCCAAGGATTCCCATCAAGATGGTGTGGATCCCGAAGAATAAGAACTAGAGAGTTCTTGAGGGTGACTCCGCCAACACACTTCACTCATATCATTTTGGAGAGGACAAGTGCAAACAACTTCCATATCTTGCACTAGTTCAAGGAGTCACAAACCCCCTTGTTGGTAAGACAAGGGACAAGGTAACCTACTGCATTCATGGACATCATCTCATGTGAATATCACTCTAAGAACACAGGGAGAGCACACAATTTTGATCGAAAGGGAGAACACACAATCACAAAGAGGAAAATAAAGGAGAAATTATGCATTTTTCTTTGTTTTTTGCTCATACATAGAAAATGTGTGTATCCACATTTTAAAATTTTCTATGTTCTTTCTTTGATCTACATGACAGAAAATAGTATTTTTCAATTCGGTGTACTACACACACACGCACAACATATCCACATTTTTTTGGCTGACATCAACTAAAAAAGGTTTCAGACTCACAAGCATACACAAATCAATCTTCCATGAATTTCTATACTTTTTACCCAAAAAAATTGCGAGAACTTTGATAACCTTTTGCCCACAAAGCAAAGGAAGCTAAGTGACCTGATGCATATAATTCTTATCTCCTGCTAGCGACCCACGACCTGTACGTGTTCCTCTCTAAGGACAACAAGGATGGATTGGAGTCTGAAGCACGCCGTGAAGGCGCCCAGTGGATAATCAACAGTTAGAATTTGGACCGATTAATCGGTCATTCCTAAAACAAGTCCAGATTAGGTTGCTGCAGTTTGAGACTCAATTAGGAAACTTCATCATGAGAGAGTGGTGCTCTGCTGGTGAAAGAAACAACAGACGATGCTACTCAAGGGGCAATGGAAAGGACAACCAAATAGTAGATGATGGTTGCAGTTTGAAAGTAATCTTGATCTTCAACACTGACAGAATCTTATAACTTGGAGATTCAACTGTGTGCAGTAGACAAAAAAATCATTAGAGGCGTCAAAATCTGAGCCCTGAAAAACTACTACATTAAACTAGCTAGTACTTCCTTACTTCTGAACCTTGAAACAAACACAAAAGACTTGCCTGAACCTGCTGCAAACCAAATTGTTTTAGCTTACTTCTGAAATCTGAATCATAATAAAAGTGCAGTAAATTCCTCTTGAAACAATCTATCCATGCTGAAAAACAAGGGCAGCTAGTTAGCTTGGTTGCAGTCTCGAACAAATAATCATAATTACTCTTCTATTTTATTTAGTGAAACATGTTCATTCAGAAACCTCACAAGGAAAAAATTTAGTCTGATCCTTGTGGACTAACTAAACTGTTTCATGAAGACGAGGCTGGAAACTAAAATGTTTTCTCAGTAGTCAAGCCCATATCTTTTACTGAAAAAACACCAACCTAGGCTATCAATTACTCGTATCAATGTTTACATTAACATCTCCTGTACAAAATTGTTTGTCTTTGACATTAGCGGGTGGAACGTCACAAGTGGATGCAACCCAGGAATAAAAATACATAAGCGACTAGCGAAGTAAGGAGCTCCAGACACCAAGTACGCGGCAAAATAAATGTCGGGATCACTGGGACTACCAGCGAACCTACTATCCAGCCACTCGCAAAGAGTCCAAGCCTGCAAGTACATAGGAGGATTAAACACCCTATACGTGTGCGACTAATAACGACCAAGGGAGTCCTCGTATGTATGTTGCTATGCAGGTGCTAACTAACCCTGTAGCAGACGCCCTGCCAAGGTTCTTTCATCTTGTCGTTGAGAAAGTATATGCATGAGACGAGTACCAGTGCAAGCTGCAACACAAAATCATCAATGTTAGAAAGATTGTTAGAACCAGCGAGATACCATTGGCATTGTAGGCTTAATCTATCTTATAGGTATATTTACTGTCTAATGGTTGTGCAAGAGAAATAAACAAGTCTTAGGTTGTAGGTAATGTCTAATAGGTTCAATGCTTAGGAAAAAGGGATTGCTGAATCGGTTGGGAGAATCATTACAAGCATATATACCTGGAAGGTAGGTCCAGTCTCAGCAGAGGTTGCGATGCTCCACCCAGCAATAAAGCCGAAGAGAGCGAATCTTTTTGACAAGACATCCATCGATGGCACCTCGAAGTGTCTGAGCAGTGTCTTAACCCATGACGGGTGGTGCACGTTGGTGAACAGGAGAAGGAAGAATGATGATGCTGGTGAAGGTCGGATTCGGTCATCGTTGCAGTCCACACACGACAATAATCTCGGCGTTTGCGGCCACGAGGTCAACAACAAGCGGAATGCAGCGCTCCACACATCTCTCTATGACCGGATGCCCACACCTGCATCGATTTAACAAGGCAAAATAAAGAGTTTGTGATCAGAGCTGCATCGACGAACATGGTTAGGCACTCGCGACACAATCGAGTTTCAGATTTTCAGTTAGAGCGTCTCTTGTTGTCTGCTAGAGCAGTGTGCAGAGTTTCAGTTTCACAGTTTTTGAGCTCGGTGCCTACTGATTTAGGCTAACCAACCATCTAAGAATTATGTAAAAGTAACTAACTGTAGTAGTAGTTTCTAGACAAACTATTTACTGAGCTGAAGGAATATATGGATGGTCTAATTTTTAGGGCAAATTCACTACGTATGAAACAAGCAGAAGTTCAGAAGAAGTTGGGCAGAAGTGCAGAACATGAAGAACACTCACCGCCTGAAGATATTGGAGGAGCATTTTCATAGGAGTGGACACTGCGTTTTTTGCCGCGGGGGCCTGGACTGAAAGCTCTGCACTAGGGAGGAGGTGGGAGATGTTCCTCGCCCCTGAGATGCTCCTCGTCGGACGCCCTTGAGATGCTCCTTGCCGGACGGGAGATGTTCTCCTCGGCGGCCCTGTTTTGCCGCGAGCCACGCGACTATGGACAGGAGTGGGGGCGAATCCCACTGGATTTGTAGCTGGTTGTGCTGACGCTGGTCACGGGTGGCCGCGGCTGCTGGAGAGAAGGCGATGGCGGGAAGCGCACCGGGGCCGGGGGTGCGGCGGTGGGAGGCGTGCCGGAGGCATGGCGATGGGAGGCACGCCAGAGCAAGGGGAGGCGGCGGAAGGCAGCCTAGTTGCATGCCGGAGGTTGGGGCAGTGGCGCTTGGAGGTAGAGGAAGCGGGGTGGAGGGAAGCGGCGGCACTAGGAGGCAGGGGAAGTGGGCACGGCAGCGCCGGGAGGCAGGGGAAGCGGGGAGCGGCGGTGCTAGGAGATCGAGGAGCGGGGAGAGATGCACGGCGCTGGCACCTGGCACGAGGGAGATCGGGGGAAGGTTGGGGATCAGGGGAGGTGGTGGACGGGGAGTGGGTTTTTTTTTCTACACGGGCTGGGGGAGTTCGGGAACAAGTCCATCCGGTCGGCGATCGTGATCCAAATAACTATTCTGATTCTATATAAAGCGATCTTTTCTATTTTAATATTAATACATTGTATTTTTATGTTTCATAAATTTTGTCTTATTTCATACATAAAAAGAGAACGTAAGAAAATATGTACTCGCCGTAAAAAATATTTTATGTTACGTAAATTTATGAATGTGAAAACATGGCATAAAACATACATAAAATATGATTTTTCTAGTCTTATAACCTATATTTTTATTTTTTTTTATACCAAATTTTACACATCCAATCAATTTGCATGTAATTATTTATATTCTAAACATAATTTATTTAGGAAGCAATGATAAGATTATCTCGGATGAAGAATAATTTATTCTGCACCCTGAGTGATGAATAACACCGGAGCCTTATTCTGCTAACACCCCAACCCACCGACTGACACGAAATAAAAAATAAACAGGTCAACCCACCCACCACCACCACATCACCTTCTTCCCCCACCCCCACAACCGCACCGATCTCCTGCGCCCCGCCCCACCCGCGACCTTCCTCCACTTGCCGGCGAGACAACCCTCCCCCAGCCACCTCCCTTCCCCCGCGCGACGCCCCACCACCGGAGTCAGGGGCGGCGCCCTCCCCGCGACGCACCGCAGCCACCACCACGCCGGCGACCTGCTCCACACCGAGCTCGGATCTGACGGCACCAGACCGTTCACCACCGGATCAAGGCCCTCCACCACCCTCATTCGTCGTTCCCGCGCCGCTCACCCCACCCGCAGGTGCGAGGCGTCGTCGGCGGGCTGTGCAGCTCCTTCAACCCCCGCTGATCTGCTAGGAACTGGCGACCCCATCCTGCCAAGATCCGTCGCCGCCTCCTTCTTCTAGCCGGCGACGAGGTCAGGCCTCTCCTATGTTCCCTTCCTCCACCTCACCTCCTCCTCCGGCAGCTGCAGCTCCCTTCCCCTCCTCTACACCCACTCCTCTTCCACCTCCCCTCCTCTGTCCCAGAAGCACTGCCGACAGCACTGCACCGGGCCCTGTACTTTAGCCTGCTCGACTACTCCACTGGGAGGACACCACCGCCTACCACCACAGCGCGCAGTTCGCTAGCGCCGGGCCGTGGTGCGGTTGCGAGGGCGTTGCAGTGCTCGGCTCCTCCCGTGACGAGCTGTAGGGCATCTGCCCCCGACGGCGCGACCACCCTCTGCCTTGACCCCCTATCTAGCTCTCCTCCTCCCCCGCAGTGCCCAAGAAGAGCCCGGACGGTCCCAGATGAGTCCCTCTCTCTGTTCGACTTCATCTATCGTGGAGCAGGGCCTGCAACAGCCTGATTGCAGTTCATTTTGATTTTTTTAAGCTCGCTAAGTGATGACCCACAAGTATAGGGGATCTATCATAGTCCTTTCGATAAGTAAGAGTGTCGAATCCAACGAGCAGAAGGAAATGATAAGCAGTTTTCAACAAGGTATTCTCTGCAAGTACTGAAATAAGTGGTAACAGATAGTTTTGTGATAAGATAAATTGTAACGAGCAACAAGTAACAAAAGTAAATAAAGTGCAGCAAGGTGGCCCAATCCTTTTTGTAGCAAAGGACAAGCCGGAACAAACTCTTATAATAGGAAAAGCGCTTCCGAGGACACATGAGAATATCATCAAGCTAGTTTTCATCACGTTCATATGATTCGCGTTCGATACTTTGATAATTTGATATGTGGGTGGACCGGTGCTTGGGTGCTGTTCTTACTTGAACAAGCATCCCACTTATGATTAACCTCTATTGCAAGCATCCGCAACTACAACAAAAGTATTAAGGTAAACCTAACCATAGCATGAAACATGTGGATCCAAATCAGCCCCTTACGAAGCAACGCATAAACTAGGGTTTAAGCTTCTGTCACTCTAGCAACCCATCATCTACTTATTACTTCCCAATGCCTTCCTCTAGGCCCAAATAATGATGAAGTGTTATGTAGTCGACGTTCACATAACACCACTAGAGGCTAGACAACATACATCTTATCAAAATATCAAACGAATACCAAATTCACATGACTACTAATAGAAAGACTTCTCCCTTGTCCTCAGGAACAAACATAATTACTCACAAAGCATATTCATGTTCATAATCAGAGGGGTAATAATATGCATATAGAATCTGAACATATGATCTTCCACCAAATAAACCAACTAGCATCAACTACAAGGAGTAATCAACACTACTAGCAACCTACTAGTACCAATCCCGGACTTTGAGACAAGAATTGGATACAAGAGATGAACTACGATTTGGATATGAGATGGTGCTGGTGAAGATGTTGATGGAGATTACCCTCTCCCGATGAGAGGAGCATTGGTGATGATGATGGTGATGATTTCCCCCTCCCGGAGGGAAGTATCCCCGGCAGAACAGCTCTGCCGGAGCTCTAGATTGGTTCCGCCAAGGTTCCGCCTCGTGGCGGTGGAGTCTCGTCCCGAAAAGTTTCTCTTTATTTTTTTCTCATCGAAAGACCTCATATAGGAGAAGATGGACGTCGGAGAGCCACCAGGGGGCCCACGAGGTAGGGGCGCGCCCCCCACCCTCGTGAGCAGGGTGTGGGCCCCCTTGCCTTCATCTTTGGCGATGATTTTTCTTTATTTATTTTAAGATGTTCCTGGAGTTTCAGGACTTTTGGAGTTGCGCAAAATAGGTCTCTAATATTTGCTCCTTTTCCAGCCCAGAATTCCAGCTGTCGGCATTCTCCCTCATTATGTAAACATTGTAAAATAAGAGAGAATAGCCATAAGTATTGTGACATAAAGTGAAATAACAGTCCATAAATGCAATAAATATCGATATAAAAGCATGATGCAAAATGGACGTATCAACTCCCCCAAGCTTAGACCTTGCTTGTCCTCAAGCGAAAAGCCGATAACAATAAATATGTCCGCATGTTTAGAGGTAGAGGCGTCGATAATAAAAAAATACAGACATGAAGGCATCATGATTATTCTCATAATAGCAACATATATAGATTTTGTCATATGATTACTTATGTTCAAGTGATGATCTATTCACAATGCAAGAGTATAAATCATAAACCTTATTGGGCTCCAACAAACTATAATCTCAGTCATTGAATCAATTGCAATTTATCATAACATCGGAAAGAGTCTATGTCAGAGCTAAAAAGCAAGTCCACATACTCAACTATCATTTAGTCCTTCATAATTGCTAACACTCACGCAATACTTGTGGTTATGAAGTTTTAATCGAACACAGAGAAAGATAGGGGCTTATAGTTTTGCCCCACAACCTTTTACCTCAAGGGTAATGTCAACAATAATAATTCATGCTCCCCTACATCCAATTAGATATATATATATATATATATATCATGTTCTTTCCAACATGCTGAGCTTGCCAAAGGATAAAATGAAAAAGGAAAGGTGAAGATCACCGTGACTCTTGCATAAGGTAGAAGATAATAATAAAGGATAGGCCCTTCACAGAGGGAAGCAGAGGTTGCCATGCGCTTTTATAGTTGGATGCACAAAATCTCAATGCGAAAGAACGTCACTTTATATTGCCCCTTGTGATATGAACCTTTATTATGCAGTCTGTCGCTTTTATTACTTCCACATCACAAGATTGTATAAATCTTATTTCTCCCACACCAATCAATCATACATATTTAGAGCAATTTTTATTGCTTTGCGCCGATGACAACTTACTTGAAGGATCTTACTCAATCCATAGGTAGATATGGTGGACTCTCATGGCAAAACTGGTTTAAGGGTATTTGGAAGCACATGTAGTATTTCTACTTGGTGCTGAGAATTTGGCTAGCATGAGGGGGAAAGGCAAGCTCAACAAGTTAGAGGATCCATGACAACATACTTTATCTCGGATATAAGAAAGACATAACTCATTACGTTGTCTTCCTTGTCCAACATCAACTCTTTAGCATGTCATATTTTAATGAGTGCTCCCAATCATAAAAGATGTCAATGATAATATATCTATATGTGAAAACCTCTCTTTCCTTATTACTTCCTATTAATTGCAACAATGACCAAAGCTATGTCTGCCAACTCCCAACAACTTTTAATCATCATACTCTTTCTATGTGAAGTCATTACTCTCAATAAGATCAATATGAAATTTTTGTTTCTTTTTATCCTTTTCTTCTTTCTTTTATTCACGCAAGATCATGGAAAAATAATCAAGCCCTTGACTCAACACTAATCTTTATTATATCTAGCTCACGGACTCGATTACATAAAGAGATCAAAAAGCAAAACTCAAAACTAGATCATGCCATAAACTTTATTCTACTAGATCAAGATACTACTAATAGGATCGAACTAAGAAAAACGATAAAGATAGGAGTTGTGATGGTGATACGATACCGGGGCACCTCCCCCAAGCTTGGCAGTTGTCAAGGGGAGTGCCCACACCCATGTGATTATGTCTCCTTCTTTGTTGTCGGTGTAATATTCTTGGCGATGATTCCCCTCAGGATGCGGTTCTCCTCCTCGAGCTTATTGACTTGCTGTTTGAGGTCCATTATTTCCTTACGAAGCTTTCCTGTGACAGCTAAAGCTCCTTGCACCCAAGGGTGTTGCATAGCTGCGGGAGAACAAGTGACACTCCTCTTCATATTTTCATAAGAAAGAAAACTAACATTAGAAGGGATAACCGAGTTTGGAATAGCTGAGCTCTGTAGTTCCCCCATCGTGAACCCAGCTCGGAGGCGAGAGGTGACTTCTTGATCCTCCATGGCATTTATTCTCATCAAGTCAGCCTCCATCTCTTCCTCCGTTGCTGTCCCAAAGTGGTCAGCGTCGCTGTTTTGCCCTTGGTTCCGGTGCCGGATTAGATACCCGGCTCTCCCCGATTGACTCTTGAGAAGACATCTTGCTCTAATCTGTAGCAGCAACAGCTCTAAAACAAAAACAGAGGAGATTTGCGTGATACGGGAGTCAAAACCTTCGGGAGAATATATAATGAATTTTTACCGACCAAAATACGTATCGTGCAAGAAAACGGAGTCCGGAAGGCACACGAGGTGCTCACGAGGTAGGGGGCGCACCCAGAGGGGTAGGGCGCGCCCACCACCCTCATGGGGCCCTCGTGTCCTTCCCGGACTGCTACTTATTTTTCTATTTTTCTAAATATTCCAAAACAGAGAGATATTGCCTTAAAAAAATTTGGAGTCGGTTTACTTACCGTACCACATACCTATTCCTTTTCGGAGTCTGAAACGTTCCGAAAAGTGTCCCTTATGTATTCCTCCGGGGTTACGGTTTCAATAATATTGGTTTCAACATTTATGGGATTACCTGAGATATAATGTTTAATTCTTTGACCGTTTACCACCTTTGGATTTGTGCCCTCGAAGTTGTTGGTTTTTATGGCACCGGAACGATAGACCTCTTCGATAACATAGGGGCCTTCCCATTTAGAGAGAAGTTTTCCTGCAAAAAATCTTAAACGAGAGTTGTATAGCAATACATAATCACCTACATTAAACTCACGCTTTTGTATCCTTTTGTCATGCCATCTTTTAAATTTTTCTTTAAACAACTTGGCATTTTCATAAGCTTGGGTTCTCCATTCATCAAGTGAGCTAATATCAAATAACCTCTTCTCACCGGCAAGTTTAAAATCATAGTTAAGCTCTTTAATAGCCCAATACGCCTTACGTTCTAGTTCGAGAGGTAAGTGACATGCTTTTCCATAAACCATTTTGTACGGAGACATACCCATAGGATTTTTATATGCAGTTCTATAAGCCCATAATGCATCATCAAGTTTCTTAGACCAATTCTTCCTAGACCTATTAATAGTCTTTTGCAAAATTAATTTAAGCTCTCTATTTCTCAACTCTACTTGACCACTAGACTGAGGGTGATAAGGAGATGCAATTCTATGACTAACATCATATTTAGCAAGCATTTTACGAAAAGCACCATGAATAAAGTGTGAACCACCATCAGTCATTAAATATCTAGGGACTCCAAACCTCAGAAAAATAACTTCTTTAAGCATTTTAATAGAAGTGTTATGATCAGCACTACTAGTTGGAATAGCTTCTACCCACTTAGTAACGTAATCAACAGCCACTAGAATATGTGTGTATCCATTAGAGGCAGGAAAAGGTCCCATATAATCAAAGCCCCAAACATCAAATGGTTCAATAACAAGAGAATAATTCATAGGCATTTCTTGACGTCTACTAATATTACCAATTCTTTGACATTCATCACAAGACAAGACAAACTTACGGGCATTCTTGAAGAGAGTAGGCCAATAAAAACCAGATTGCAATACCTTATGTGTGCAGTTCTATCTCCAGCGTGGTGTCCTCCATAAGCCTCGGAATGACACTTGCGTAGGATATGTTCCTGTTCATGCTCAGGTACACAACGTCTAATAACACCATCTACTCTTTCTTTGTAAAGATGTGGGTCATCCCAAAAGTAATGTCTCAAGTCATAGAAAAACTTTTTCTTTTGTTGGTATGTGAAGCTAGGTGGTATAAATTTAGCAACAATATAATTAGCATAATCAGCATACCATGGAGTATTACGAGAAGTACTTATAACATTTAATTGTTCATCAGGAAAGCTATCATCAATAGGTAGTGGGTCATCAAGAACATTCTCTAACCTAGATAAGTTGTCTGCAACGGGGTTCTCAGCTCCCTTTCTATCAACAATATGCAAATCAAAATCTTGTAGCAAGAGAACCCATCTAATAAGTCTAGGTTTAGCATCTTTATTTTCCATAAGATATTTAATAGCAGCATGATCAGTGTGAATAGTTACTTTAGAATCAACAATATAAGATCTGAACTTACCACAAGCAAATACAACTGCTAAAAGCTCTTTTTCAGTAGTAGCATAATTTCTTTGAGCATTGTCTAGAGTCTTACTAGCATAATGAATAACATTTAATTTCTTATCAACTCTTTGCCATAGAACAGCACCTATAGCATAATCACTAGCATCACATATAATTTCAAAGGGTAAATTCCAATCAGGTGGCTGAACAACAGGTGCAGAGACTAATGCTTTCTTAAGTATTTCAAATGCTTCTACACAATCATCACCGAAGACAAATGGTATATCTTTTTGCAATAAATTAGTCAGAGGCTAAGAAATTTTTGAGAAGTCCTTAATGAACCTCCTGTAAAATCCGGCGTGACCAAGGAAACTTCTTATACCTTTGATGTCCTTGGGACATGGCATCTTTTCAATAGCATCGACCTTGGCTTTATCAACTTCAATACCTCTTTCAAAAACTTTATGCCCCAAGACAATACCTTCATTAACCATAAAGTGGCACTTTTCCCAATTCAAGACAAGATTAGTTTCTTCACATCTCTGCAAAACTCGATCAAGATTGCTCAAGAAATCATCAAAAGAGGAACCATAGACGGAAAAATCGTCCATGAAAACCTCACAAATCTTTTCACAAAAGTCGGAGAATATAGCCATCATGCATCTTTGAAAGGTAGCAGGTGCATTACATAAACCAAAAGGCATACATCTATAAGCAATAGTACCAAAAGGGCATGTAAAAGTAGTCTTTGATTGATCTCTAGCCGACACAGGTATTTAAGAGAAACCAGAATAACCATCTAAAAAGCAATAGTGTGTATGTTTGCATAATCTTTCTAGCATTTGATCAATAAAAGGCAAGGGGTAATGATCTTTCTTAGTAGCCTTATTTAATTTGCGCAATCAATTACCATCCTATAACCTGTAATAATTCTTTGTGGAATTAATTCATCTTTATCATTAGGAACAACAGTAATACCTCCCTTCTTAGGGACACAATGGACAGGACTTACCCACTGACTATCAGCAACGGGATAAATTATACCTGCCTCCAGAAGCTTGAGTATTTCTTTTCTTACCACTTCTTTCATTTTAGGATTCAGACGTCGTTGAGGATCACGAACTGGTTTGGCATCTGCTTCCAAATTTATTTTATGTTGACATAGAGTGGGACTAATGCCCTTAAGATCATCAAGAGTATATCCAATAGCAGCACGATGCTTCTTTAGAGTTTTCAATAATCTTTATTATTCATGCTCTGAAAGGTTAGCACTAATAATAACAGGATATATCTTCTTTTCATCAAGATAAGCATATTTAAGATTATCAGGCAAAGGTTTAAGCTCAAACACGGGATCACCCTTGGGTGGAGGAGGATCCCCTAAAATTTCAACAGGCAAGTTGTGTTGCAGAATAGGTTCATGTTTAAAGAATACTTCATCTATTTCCCTTCTTTCATTCATGAACATATCATTTTCATGGCCTAGCAAATAGTGTTCTAAAGGATCACTAGGAGGTACGGCAATAGAAGCAAGACCAATAATTACATCCTTACTAGGTAATTCTTCCTCACGATGTTGTGTACTAAATTTAGAGAAATTAAACTCATGAACCATATCATCCAAGCCAATAGTAACAACATTTTTTTCGCAATATATCCTAGCATTAACAGTGTTCAAGAAGGGTCTACCAAATATAATGGGACAAAAGCTATCTTGCGGAGAAGTAAGAACAAGAAAATCAGCAGGATATTTAGTTTTCCCACACAAGACTTCAACATCTCTAACAATTCCAATTGGTGAAATAGTATCTCTATTGGCAAGTTTAATTGTGACATCAATACCTTCTAACTCAGCAGGTGCAATTTCATTCTTAATTTCTTCATATAAAGTATGCGGTGTAACACTAGCACTCGCACCCATATCACATAAGCCATGATAACAATGATCTCCTATTTTAACAGAAATAACAGGCACACCTACCATAGGTCTATGTTTATCTTTAGCACAAGGTTTAGCAATTCTAGCAGTTTCATCTTCGAACTAAATAACATGCCCATCAATATTATCAGACAAGAGATCTTTAACAATAGCAATATTAGGTTCTACTTTAACTTGCTCAGGAGGTGTATAAGTTCTAATATTGCTTTTACGAACAACAGTTGAAGCTTTAGCATGATCCTTTATTCTAACAGGGAAAGGTGGTTTCTCAACATAAGAAGTAGGAACAATAGGATCATTATAAGTGACAGTCTTTTCTTCAACTTTAATAGGTGCAGCTACTTTTACTTCTATGGGAGGATGATATTTAAATTACTTCTCCTTAGGGAGATCAACATAAGTAGCAAAAGATTCATAGAAAGAAGCTACTATCTCAGAGTCAAGTCCATATTTAGTGCTAAACTTACGGAAAATATCGGTGTCCATAAAAGATTTAACACAATCAAACTTAGGTGTCATACCTGACTCCTTACCTTCGTCGAGGTCCCAATCTTTAGAGTTGCGTTTAATTCTATCCAATAAATTCCATCTGAAGTCAATAGTCTTCATCATAAAAGAGCCAGCACAAGAAGTATCGAGCATGGTTTGATTATTATGAGAAAGTCGAGCATAAAAACTTTGCATAATTATTTCTCTCGAGAGCTCATGATTGGGGCATGAATATAACATTCATTTAAGCCTCCCCAAGCTTGAGCGATGCTTTCTCCTTCGCAAGGCCAGAAATTATATATATAATTGCGATCATGATGAACAAGATGCACAGGGTAATACTTTTGATGAAATTCCAATTTCAATCTTTTATAGTTCCATGATCTCATATCATCACATAGCCTATACCATATCAATGCATCTCCCTTCAAAGATAAAGGGAAGACCTTCTTCTTAGCAACATCATCGGGTATACCTGCAAGCTTAAATAATCCACAAATTTCATCCACATATATTAAGTGCTCATCAGGATGCTTTGTTCCATCTCCTGTAAAAGGGTTAGCTAGCAGTTTTTCCATCATACCCGAAGGAAATTCAAAAGGAGTTTCATTTTCAATAGGTTCAGTAGGTTGAGGAGCAACTCTTTGCTCTACTGGACGGGGTGAAGATACCCCGAACAAGCCCCTCAGAGAATTACTTTCCATAGTAACAAGTGACAGTAAATTTCAGCACACTATATAAATTTTTCCTTACCAAATTCCACCTACCAAAGGCACTACACTCCCCGGCACCGGCGCCAGAAAAGAGTCTTGATGACCCACAAGTATAGGGGATCTATCGTAGTCCTTTTGATAAGTAAGAGTGTCGAACCCAACGAGGAGCAGAAGGAAATGATAAGCGGTTTTTAGCAAGGTATTCTCTGCAAGTACTGAAATAAGTGGTCACAGATAATTTTGTGATAAGATAAATTGTAACGAGCAACAAGTAACAAAAGTAAATAAAGTGCAGCAAGGTGGCCCAATCCTTTTTGTAGCAAAGGACAAGCCGGAACAAACTCTTATAATAGGAAAAGCGCTCCCGAGGACACATGGGAATATCGTCAAGCTAGTTTTCATCACGTTCATATGATTCGCGTTCGATACTTTGATAATTTGATATGTTGGTGGACCGGTGCTTGGGTGCTGTTCTTACTTGAACAAGCATCCCACTTATGATTAACCTCTATTGCAAGCATCCGCAACTACAACAAAAGTATTAAGGTAAACCTAACCATAGCATGAAACATGTGGATCCAAATCAGCCCCTTACGAAGCAACGCATAAACTAGGGTTTAAGCTTCTGTCACTCTAGCAACCCATCATCTACTTATTACTTCCCAATGCCTTCCTCTAGGCCTAAATAATGGTGAAGTGTTATGTAGTCGACGTTCACATAACACCACTAGAGGCTAGACAACATACATCTTATCAAAATATCAAACGAATACCAAATTCACATGACTACTAATAGAAAGACTTCTCCCTTGTCCTCAGGAACAAACGTAATTACTCACAAAGCATATTCATGTTCATAATCAGAGGGGTAATAATATGCATATAGGATCTGAACATATGATCTTCCACCAAATAAACCAACTAGCATCAACTACAAGGAGTAATCAACACTACTAGCAACCTACTAGCACCAATCCCGGACTTTGAGACAAGAATTGGATACAAGAGATGAACTACGGTTTGGAGATGAGATGGTGCTGGTGAAGATGTTGATGGAGATTGCCCTCTCCCGATGAGAGGAGCGTTGGTGATGACGATGGTGATGATTTCCCCCTCCCGGAGGGAAGTATCCCCGGCAGAACAGCTCTGCTGGAGCTCTAGATTGGTTCCGCCAAGGTTCCGCCTCGTGGCGGCGGAGTCTCATCCCGAAAAGTTTCTCTTTATTTTTTTTCTCATCGAAAGACCTCATATCGGAGAAGATGGACGTCGGAGAGCCACTAGGGGGCCCACGAGGTTGGGGGCGCGCCCCCCACCCTCGTGAGCAGGGTGTGGGCCCCCTGGCCTTCATCTTTGGTGAGGATTTTTCTTTATTTATTTTAAGATGTTCCGTGGAGTTTCAGGACTTTTGGAGTTGCGCAGAATAGGTCTCTAATATTTACTCCTTTTCCAGCCCAGAATTCCAGCTGCCGGCATTCTCCCTCCTTATGTAAACCTTGTAAAATAAGAGAGAATAGTCATAAGTATTGTGACATAAAGTGAAATAGCAGTCCATAATGCAATAAATATCGATATAAAAGCATGATGCAAAATGGACGTATCACTAAGTTTTGTTTAGCAGTTCGTCGTGAGATCCATGGCGCTGGCCATGTTGTGCCTTCTCTTGCTGCTCTATCTGAGGCCAGGACGGGCTCTGCCGCGCTGGGAACCAGGGTGTGGCGTGACACCGGCGATTATGTGCGTCGTGGTTCTCTAATTCCCCTACAGAAGAAGCTGCGGTGGGAGTTCAGGCGTAAATTTGTTGCTTTCCCCTGGGTCTGCAGTCCACCGACGAAACGCGGATAGGTTCCTGCAACGCGGTTCGTTTTGGTTGTTGTCGATGCCATCCCCACTGCAGTACAGTGTGCTCATGAAGGTTTTGTGTGTATGTGTGTGTTTTATGTCGTAGCCGGTCGGGGGCTATGTTCCCTTGCAATGCAAAATAGCATGAAAATGAAGTGCACTGTTGTTGTATCCAAGTTTCAGTTCCTCCTCAAAATACATTGGACATGCAAAAAAATGTGCCAAGAGGTTCACTTTTGTCCACAGAGAGGTCTGGTTTTATTATGTGGAGAGGTTGGCTTCACTATACTATGCACTTTTTTTATTTTTAGAGGTTCTCTCCACTGCACTATGCATTTTTTTCGTTTTAAACGATAACAAAAAGAATCACGTCCAATCCTCTGTGATGACATTGCAGTGCGTTTTCCCACATGATGCAGCACACTAATATTGACAAATATGGTCCACTTAACCCTGTGAAACAAGTTAGAAAAAGACAAAGAAAAAGCATACAGTACACTTAGACTTGTGCCTCGGTCCATTTTTCGCTTGATGTGGTTTACTTGCTCTTATATCTGCGGTCCATTCTCGTTCATAAAAAAAGTTAAAAAAAGACAACAAAACTCTTCTGAGAAAAATTACGTCCGATAAAAGAAACTATGCAGCTCGCTTGCCCATCCGATGCAGTGCGGTTTTCATTCTGAAGCAGTGCGGTCGGCCGTATGACGTTGTTCATCCAGTAAGTGCAAAAAAATTGTTACGGAATCAAAGAAAATTAATGCGGTTCACTTCTTGATAGTGTTGTGGTTCATTTACATCCGATGTGAAGTGCACTCTACTTTCTCGTCCTTGAAAAAATTGCGATTGAATAAAAGAAACCATGCAGTTCTCTTACTCGTCTGATGCAGTGCGGTTTTTCGTCCGATGCAGTGCGGTTTTCAGTCGGATGAAGTACGCACGTCGATTTGGGTGTCATGAAAAAGCAGAGCGTCCGCATTTCGGTAAATTCAAAATTCCTATTAAACCGTAAAGAATTAGAGAGAGTGTTCTACATGAAAAAGTTATGCCTCGTCGATATCTTTCCAACCACGTATCGTTTGAATCATTTTGATGAGCAGGTTGTAAAAATTTCGCGAAAAACGGCCGCTGCCGCTCGTCGTCCGCCGCATGATTTTCAAAATTAACTTAAAACCGTAAGGAATCTCAAAAATATTTCAACATATGAAATTTGTGCCTCGTCCATAGCTTTTCAATGGTATATTACATGCCTTGTTTCGACAAACGGTTAAAAAACTGGAGCGAAAACAGTACCGAATATTTGAATTTTTTTGAAAAACAGAATTCTATGGTTTAGTAAATTTGAAACTGCTCTTAAACCATAATGAATTAGAGAAAACAATAGTTATGAAAAAGATGCGCCTCGACGATATATATTCAACGGTGTATCATTTGCCTCATTCCAACGAGCGGTTTAGAAAAAATATGAAAAAATGCTCGATGTCACTCTTTGTTGGCCGCACCATTTTTTAAACTGTTCTTAAACCGCGGGGAATCTCGAAAAGTGTTCAACATGGCGAAGTTGTGCCTAATCCGTAGCTTTCCAACGATATATTACACGCCTCGTTCTGATAAACAGTTAAAAAATTAGAGCGAAAACAGTACCGAAAAAACACTACGCACAGTTTTTTCCGACACGAAGTTCACTAGTCTGTGTAATGCAGTGCTCTTGTTAAAGAAAGAGCAGTGCTCTTGCGTTGAGCATGTAGTGCGGAAGTGTTATCAGAATAACTACTCTGATAATATTATCTGGGCTATTCTGTTTCGCGTAATAGAATATATTCTGTTACCCTACTTGAACCGATGGTTTCAGGCGGTTGTACTGATAATTTTCATCTCGTCGAACTGATCGTCTTTTCGTCGGAATGGGGCATGTAATATATCATTGGAAAGCTCTTGACATCTACATTATAAATATGTAGGAATTTTTTGCAATCACGGTTTAAGAGCAGTTTTGAAAAAACCATTTTTTTAAAAACTGAAAACACAAATCGTATTTTGGACTCAATTTCCAAACGGCTTGTAGAAATTGAACAAATAAGATGGCGTTGGAAAGCTGGTAAAAATCCGCATCTTCCATATATCTACTGTTTTTTCAAATTATATAGAATTTCAAAGTAATTTGAAAAACGGTGAAATTCTGGGTGAAACGTATTTTTGCGTTTTTTTGCAAACAGTCTGTCGGATTGAAAGTTTTTCGTATTCGTATTGATATGGTGTTGGAAAGCTATGGAAAATGCGCAACTTTTTCGTATTGAAAGTTCTTTCTAATTCCTTACGGTTTAAACACGAATTCAAAAATGGTCAAATTTGTTTTCGAATGCGGTTTTTTTAAAGTTCGTCGAAATAGGGAAAATAATATACCGTTGGATAGCTATCGAAAATGCGAAACTTAGTCATGTTGAACATTTTCTCTACTTTGCAACCGTTTAAGAGTAATTTTGAAGAAGGTGAAATCCATCGTGTTGTTTTTTCCTCTCTAAAAAACAGAGTACTCGTACTGAAGTATGTCTATGTTTGTACTGAGGTATTTTTCACAAAGTAGTTTTGAATGGCTCTAAAAAAAGAGTACTTTAAACGGATGTCTTTATGATTTTGTACTTACTCCCATCTTTTAAGAGTAATTTTGAATAAGAGTAATTTTGAATACGGTGAGACTCATCGTGTTGTTTTTCTGTCCGAAAAACAGAGTATTCGTACTGATCTATGTGTGTGCTTGTACTGAGGTATTTTTTTCAGAGTATTTTGAATGGTTCCAAGAAAAGAGTACTTGCACTAATGTTCGTATGGGTTTGTACTGAGCATATTTTCACATACTACACTTCACTTTGTTTTTTGGGTATCATAGTCCCCGAACTTGCATGGTTTACATCGTTGAACTAAATGATATTTTTTTTAAAGGAAGATGTTTTGGACTTCTCTTGTTTTGCGACTTGAATTTTTTACCATTTGATTTTTCATTGGGTTCCATTTTGTTTGAGTTTTTTTCTCAAACTTATCTGGGGCGTCGTGTTGAACTTACAATTTTTTTAATTGTGAACTTGTTGTGTTTTTACAATGCCAATATGCAGGAGAGCAGGGCGAGGGCAACGATAGAAGGAAGCTGCTTGTGGTGATCGCGGAAGCACTACAGGGCTGCCACAATGGTGGTTGATGGCAAGCCGGCACGGCACGACGTGTGGCAGAGAGGCATGGGGACGAGTGGGCGACGCACTGACATGTCACTGGAGAGCACCTGCTGGATTGACCTCATTGTCCCATTTGGACAGATCAGTTGTAGAACTTGAACGTCAACGTCTCAGAATACCAAAAGCTAACCATCTTTTAAAACTAATCATTGTTTTTAATTAGTACTGATCAATATTTTTGATTCAAACATTTTCTTTATTCTTGTATGCACATCAAGCTGTCATGTACTATACCTTCTTTGAAGTAGCAATCATCTCATCATATACATAAATTTTCTTGTCCGAACTTATGGTATCATCATCACTAAACCTGCATGATTTCTGTAGCTGAACTGGGACATTTGTACAACAAGAAACTAAATCTAATACCAATATTGAACTTGCAGGTTCCATACGCAAGCTAGCTACCAATGTCAAATTTACTGATCCTAAAATCAATCACCACCACAAGAAGACAATAAAATTCTCCAAATGGTTGCTCGAGGAAGAGCTAGCTGCTGAATCCGACCACATTTACCGCTCGAAGCAGCCAACCACTAGTTTGTAGAAGGATTTAGCAACGTCGGCGGCCGCCATCTCGCACCTGAGAATCAAACCAAATATTCAGGCGAATAAATAAGTGCACAAGAGATATTTCTTTAGCAAGACATTTTCATGGAACAGGCAAACCAAACTTTTTCAATGAACACACAAATCAATTTCTTATAAAGCTTCCTAGCCCATTAGCTTCAACCTTTACAAGACAAACTTCTTTCTAGGGGCAGAACAGAAGATGAACTTCTAACCTGCAGCTTTTCGCACTGAATTCCAATCACATGTTGAACTTTCTAACCTGCAGTTGCAAAGAAGCCGTCCCAAGTCAGGCTAGACAAAGACGTCCGGTTGGCTCTTGCATATATGGAGAATTTCTAGAATTTGGTAAAACGATTGAACTAGCTTGGTCTGGTTAGTATCACTATCACCATAACTAAATACATGTACTACTTTTTGACTATAACAACGAAAGAAAGCACTAGCTAGTGTTCAAAATATAGAAAGGGTGATATTTCTTAATTACAAAATTCAGAAAAGAATGGTGCTCTCTATCAGATTGTTGATGCATGAAAATCGCATGAACTTCATATACTGCAATAGAGTTGCATCAAGTGCACACACACATTGGCGCATGTCTTGCTACACCGAAAGCTTGCGATGAACTGTTTAAAGTTTGGAAACTGAACCTTTTGTTCTCAAGTACTGACACTACAAAATATAAATATATATCCATTGTTTCTAACATAAAAGAGTGACCACGAATACCAGCACTGCAAAAATGCACTCTACAGGTATAGACTACAACATACTTCACATTACGAGATTGCAATTCTTCTTGTAGATGATATTTTCCTGACAAACTGATGAACTGATCAAGATTCACATGAGACATATGATTTTTGGGGATTTCCTCAAGATTATGCGCAATAAAGCATCCAGACCGAAAAGAACAGACAAGCTGAACTGAAAACCAAAATAAATGGCCTCTGGGTTCCTCATATAGCAACTAAAACTTCAGTACAACTACACCTTTTATTGCTGCACTACTACTTAAACAAGGTAAATCAATAAAAAACTGAACTAACAAACATCTACTTAATATCTTTGTGCATGCCCATGTCGGCAGTGTGCAACCGTCGAGCATGTAGCTCGAGTGCTGGACGCAAATGCCCTTAGTGGTGGCCGCTATCGCCGCAAGAATGTTGGACGTATTGCCAGCTAGCATCCACGAAAACCGAGACAAAATTGAGTCTTGCACAAGATCAAACTAATATAAACGCTTGCTGCATCCATCAGCAGTCATGCATAACCAAGCAATGTGCAAAGCAAAGGGGCTGGTGTGCAAAACCGAGAATTTTTTCACGAAACCACACTTGAACTCGCTCTACAACAATCTTCAAACTTACGCATGCAGATAAATACTTTAGAACAAAAACAAAATCCCTAACCTTGTCTCTGTGTTTTGCTCGACATCAACACATTGTTCCTGTCCATACTGCAGCAGCGCCAGCTCCACACAAAAAAGACAGTGCTCTCCATTTAGACAAATACATCCAAGAGAAGACGCGAGAAACTTCAGCACATAGACTCACTGCTTTGGCAAAATGGAAGATACGTACTACATCTGAAGAATTTGCTAAAAATCTGGTGTTCCTTTTACCTCCTTGCCGTTCTTCTTATCTCAGGAGGACGCGGCCTTGGCGAATCGGACAAGGAAGACGTAAGGTGTGGGCACTGTCAAGTTCCACTCAAGCATGTTCAGGATTGCCTTCTCCATCCTCAGAATCTGCTCCCTGTATATGTGTTGTCGGAGAACAATTTGAAGTCATTCACCTGCAGGTTGGCGCACAAATAGGGATGGCAATGGGTAGGGTATGGGCGGGTACAACCTCCTTCTACCCAAACCCATACCCATAGAAATTTTTTATACCCACCCACTTCAATACCCATGGGTATAAACTGACACCCATGCCCATACCCATCGGGTATCCTATACCCAATGGGTATCCATTGGGTACAATATATAGCATTCAAATTCTTAAGAGGTAGAGAAATGAGTTCAAAATTCAAGTGATCATGGTAGAGAACTATAGCACGTATGTGGCCTCCTCCAGTGGGTGGCCTCTTGGAGGCATCAGGGGAGTATGAGCAGCGGTTGGTGGAAGGCCGACGTAGTGGAAGGCGGTGGTGGGAATTGGGGATCGCTGGATCGAGTGTTCGACAAGAGTCTGGTAGCAAAGAGTCGATATTTCATATTTTTGAGGAGTCACATAGGACGTATGAGGAGTGGCAAGCAGGTGATTATGAGCCTATGAGCTATGACTTGTTTAAGGAATACGAGATTTAGGGTTAGACCATATGAGTTGGATGTTAACCCCACATGTTATAGGAATTATTTTCATTTGTTATTTTTTTCTGGGTATCCATTGGGTTACCCATGGGCACAATTTCTTACCCATGCCCTACCCATACATTTTGTGGATATGGGTACCCATTACCCGTGGGTAGAAAATCTCTTCAAGTCTTGCCCATTCCCATTGTTTTCGGGTAGGGTACCCACGGGTACCCATACCCATGGGAAAAATTGCCATCCCTACGCACAAAACAGCCACCAATCAGAACGCGGACTCAATGAACGAACAAACAGCAGAATGGATGGATGATCCATCATTCAACCTACGTACCTCTGGAGCCCAAATCTCATCGTACTTGCACGCAATCAGCAGGGCACAGACGCTCACCAGCTGCAGCTCCCGCTAGATATCTACATAGAAAATCACATCCATGTCTAGTAGCTGGACTGATGTTTCCTTTCTTTTTTACTTCCATGGTGATGCACCAGTTCATACAATGAGTGGAATCGGTACAAAATGATAAAATAACTGAACTGATATTCTGGTCTCCAAAACTAATAACTAAGTCTGTACCAAATAAATGAATATAATTTCTTATTTGTATGTATATCAGTTCATTGACAATATTGAACTGAACGAAACTAAAAATAATAATTGAACTGAACTAAAAATAGAAACTAAACTGATTGTGCCACTGAAATTGTTTTCGTCTTTGTTTGTGGTCTCTAAACCTCCAATTTTTTGTACGTTGAGCTACCCTTTTTTTCTACCTTCTTTTCTTAGAACTGTTGTCTCTTTGGGAAGAACTGCTAGCCTTTTTTTAGGTGAACTTCTGTACATGTCTCTCGTTTCATGTGTAGTGGGGCACTAGGGCTCCAGCGTCATGAGCAGAAGAGCATCGCATCAAAACCTGACAAAACTTCAAATGGAGTTAGCAGTGGAGCATTTATTGAGAATATCAATGGAGTTGGCCGGAGCATCAATACCAACCTGGACGTACGGCACCAGGGCATCCATCCTCCTGTGTACCGCTGGAACCACGGCAAGGCAGTGATCTCAACAAGATGCGGCACCGTGTGGCTCGGGCTGCAACCTGATGGGGGAGGCGGGGGGAGTGCACAGAGGCACTTGGTGGCGTGCATACGGGGGGCTGAGGCGCGGGGCAGCCGGTCTGGTCATTGTGGATGTGGCCGGCTTGCGGCGGTGGTATTGGACTGGCGTAGTGGCCATGGATCCCCCACCGGAACGAGGCAGAGTGATGGCGTGGATCGTCGCCGGATGAGGTAGTGCAGGGGTCGGCAGCGCCGGGGCTTGGAGTCCCCCGAGCCGGGTGGTGTCGAGGTCCGGGCGCCGTTGCTGGGGGCGTCATGGGGATGTGGCGACCGGATCTTGTGGTTGGCCGCTCCGGCGGGGAAGAAGCCGGGACGCGACGAGAAGGCCAACGGAGGGGAAGAAGCTGGGGCGCGAGGAGGAGGCCGGCAACGGGGAAGAAGTCGGGGCAAGAGGAGGAGGCCGGCGGCGGGGAAGAAGCTGGGGCGCGAGGAGGAGGCCGACGGCCGGGAAGAAGCCGGGGCGCGAGGAGGAGGCCGGAGGCGGGAAAGAAGTCGGGCCGCGGGGAGGTGGCAGGGAAAGAATCAGGGGCATGGTGAGGTGGCTGGCGGCGGGTCAAGAAGTTGGGGCGCCGGAGGTGGCTGGCGGCGGGTCAAGAAGCCGGGGCGCCGGGAGGTGGCCGGCAGCGGGGTGCCGGATGTGGTGGGTCGACGACAAGATGGGGAAGATGGGGTGGGTTTTCTTTTTTCCTATTTTGTGCCGTTCGGGGTGGGCTTCTTTTCTTTTTTAGTTTCTACGCTATCTGTTCCGAAACTGCAGATCGGGCCTTATAGGGCTGAGGGGTAACAGATATCATTTTGTTACTAGTAACAGTGTGTGTCTATATATATATATACACACTGGGTGAGGATTAGTTATTCTTCACCCTCTCTATTCTCTATTTTATCATTAATGCATCATAATTTTACGTTTCGTAAGTTTTGTCTTATTTCCGACGTAAAAAAAATCGTAAGAAAATATATAATCATCGTAAAAAATATGTTAGTGGTACTATTCATCACCCAGGGTGCATAATAAGTTATTCTTCGTCCGAGGTAATCTTACGATCATTTCATAATTAAATTATGTCTGGAATTCAAATAGTTATATTCCTATTGATTCACTGCGTAAAATTTGATATAAAAAATAAAAATATAGATCATAAGATAAGAAAATTTGAAGTTTATATATATTTTACACTATGTTTTTACGTTTGTAATTTTATATAACATAAAATACTTTTTACGGCGGTTATATAATTTTTTACGGTCTCTTTTTACGTCAGAAATAAGACAAAACTTACGGAACGTAAAATTTCAGTGCATTGGTGTTAAAATAGAGGAGGGTGAAGAATAAATATTCCTCACTCAATATATACATATATAGTGTTACTATTCATCACCCAGGATGCAGAATAAGTTATTCTTCACCCGAGGTAATCTTACGATCATTTCATAATTAAATTACGTTTTAAATTCAAATAGTTACATTTCTATTGATTCACTACGTAAAATTTGACATAACAAAATAAAAATATAGGTTTTTATCATTTTTGTCACTAGTTGTGTCCCACTACTCAGTTTTGCCATTAGAAGTTACAACTACTCAAAAATGCCATCGATCTGCGAGATGTTTGCTCAAAAATGCCATCGTTCCGTTAGATGTTTCCTCAAAAATTCCATTAGACATCGTTATTTTCACATTAAACTCATTGACCATGTTATATGACAAAAATAAGCCTAGACCCACATGTCAGTTCTCTCTGTCGCACAATGATAAATGTGGCCCCACTTGTCAGGAGTAACCAAGCGAATAATTTTATAGAAAAATAAGAACGTCGTTGGGATCAAGTGGGCCCCACACTTTATTGCAGTAAGATAGAAGGAGAGCTGGCATGCTGGTTCATAGGTATTAATGTCATTATAACATGGCAAAAGAGATTTGAGATCACAATAATGATGTCCAGTGGCATTTTTGAACACGTGTCTAACAAAGCGATGACATTTTTGAGCAGTTAAAATTCCTAGTGGCAAAACTGAGTAGTGGGACACAACCGATGGCATAAATGATAAAAACCCTAAAAATATAGGTCATAAGACAAGAAAATTTGCAGTTTATGTGTATTTTAGACTATATTTTTACGTTTGTAATTTTACATAACATAAAATATTTTTTACGGCGATTATATATTTTCTTATGATCCCTTTTTGCGTCGGAAATAAGACAAAACTTACGGAACGTAAAACTACGGTGCATTGATGGTAAAATAGAGGGGGTGAAGAATAACTATTCCTCACCCAGGGTGAGGAATACACACACGCACACACACACACACTAGCAAACGTGCCTATGCGTTGCAATGGGAGAGTAAACATTTTTTTACCTGAGCCACTATTTTCATTACGATTCAATTTCGACTCTGACTCGTCATATTGATGGCATGCACCTATGACCATACTCAGGCAACATCTGGGCGGTGTCGACACTGAGGAGGTTGCATATATAAATTAACTTTCTTTAAGAATACCTATATGTATCACTGTCACATGCAACAGATGTAACATAAATTAAGATCGTATTTATCCGTTCCAATATTATAACGTTGATGACTATCACACGAATAGTTTAGATATTTTTAAAATAAACCTTCATGTACTTATGATGTTCATGAATTTTATAAGTGTATGTACATCTTAATAAAAATTGTTTGTGTACTCACTAAAAAAATTGTATTGTCCATCGGTAAGTATGCGTGTGGATTTCATCAAGAAAAAGTATATGCGTAGGGTCTTAGGTCATGAAACATGTACAAATAGAGAACACGCTAAAAGTATAGCATGCCCAAGGATCATATTTTTTTTCTTCGCTCGCTCCTTGCCAACCAGCACACAACATTGTGTACGGCATGTCCATTTGCAATACGGATCTGCACCGGTATGAAATAAAGACGATTGTGTGTCATTGATTAACATTGCACCCTAACATGCATTTTAAAAATAATGAACATGTAAAATAACATCATATTCAAATTTTACACATTTTTCTAATCAAATTCCATATATAACATGTTAAATTTGGTGTTACAATTTAAAAGATATGGTTATTTGAAAAACAAATCTTAATAGACTGCAGGGTGATTAACGTAGACATCAGGGGAGTTTACGTAAAGCTGAAAAAACGATTCACTGCCACTTAAATATGGAGGGCGGGTTAGTTAGCATAAAAGAGAGGGGGTTTGCGTAAAATGCAGAAACAGTGATTCGTTGTAACTTTAAAAAGGACTGTCAGTTAATTACTGGGAAATGGGGGGTTTCTGCAAAATGTGCGATGACGGACGACCAGAAGCACTATTCGCTTTATTATTAGGGAAAGATATAGGTTGGAGGGGAGAGGAGGCTGCGCCACAAGGAGGACTCCTCGGCCTCCCCTAGAGGGAAAGGGGGGCGCCTCCCCTATTAGGCCCTTGTGGCCCAAGTTGCCTTCCACCTCTTGGTCTTTTAAGGCCCGTCAATATTTAATAAATTATAGAAGCCTCCTAACTATTATTAAAGTATTTTATTATTAATTTAATATCTCCGGAAAAAATTTCCACCTATATATAATTTGTTAGTAATACCCGATATTGCTCGATAATCTCTGAAACCCTTCTGGTGACACCGAAACGCTTTCGGATCTTCTTGAAACTATTTCGAATATTAATGAAACTATTTCACAAATATTTCCTCGTTACTCATGTCCTACTAACACTCAGAAAATTGTGATTACCTTAAGCTTTTGACCCTGTAGGTTTGCTAAAACATAGAGATGAACAAAACCCCTTTGTTCAATGACTGATAGCCGAACCGTGGACATCCATATCGATCCCTATGAGTACACAAATGACATACGAGTGGACCTTTGGTTATCATGTGATATTCCCTTTGCTTCGTGATACTTTAAAAACCTGAGGTGAGATGTATCGGTGTCCTTTTGAGTCATACACATGCTCACTATACCGGTCTCCTCATTACTGGTTTTGTTCTTCTTTCTCGTTGACATATTCCGGCATCCCCATGAAATAGTCACATGAGTCTGGCCAGATGATGACCATCATTACTGGTTTTGTCCCTTGTCAAACTTTCCGATAAACCTGTAAGTTGTCGTTATGATCACCGTGTTATAGATGAAGTTTGAGCGACCCCCAAAACCCACCGTATGATAAGTGACTACGATACTCTCATGGTCTAACGAACTAAAACACACTTAACATTCCGTATTATTGTTGGAAATATGCCCTAGAGGCAATAATAAATTGGTTATTATTATATTTCCTTGTTCATGATAATCGTTTATTATCCATGCTAGAATTGTATTGATAGGAAACTCAGATACATGTGTGGATACATAGACAACACTATGTCCCTAGTAAGCCTCTAGTTGACTAGCTCGTTGATCAATAGATGGTTACGGTTTCCTGACCATGGACATTGGATGTCGTTGATAACGGGATCACATCATTAGGAGAATGATGTAATGGACAAGACCCAATCCTAAGCCTAGCACAAAGATCGTGTAGTTCGTATGCTAAAGCTTTTCTAATGTCAAGTATCATTTCCTTAGACCATGAGATTGTGCACCTCCCGGATACCGTAGGAGTGCTTTGGGTGTGCCAAATGTCACAACGTAACTGGGTGGCTATAAAGGTACACTACAGGTATCTCTGAAAGTGTCTGTTGGGTTGGCACGAATCGAGACTGGGATTTGTCACTCCGTGTAAACGGAGAGGTATCTCTGGGCCCACTCGGTAGGACATCATCATAATGTGCACAATGTGATCAAGGAGTTGATCACGAGATGATGTGTTACGGAACGAGTAAAATAGACTTGCCGGTAACGAGATTGAACAAGGTATCGGGATACCGACGATCGAATCTCGGGCAAGTATCGTACCGCTAGACAAAGCGAATTGTATACGGGATTGATTAAGTCCTTGACATTGTGGTTCATCCGATGAGATCATCGTGGAGCATGTGGGAGCCAACATGGGTATCCAGATCCTGCTGTTGGTTATTGACCGGAGAGTTGTCTCGGTCATGTCTGCATGACTCCCGAACCCGTAGGGTCTACACACTTAAGGTTCGATGACGCTAGGGTTATAGGGAAAGTATGTACGCGGTTACCGAATGTTGTTCGGAGTCCCGGATGAGATCCCGTACGTCACGAGGAGTTCCGAAATGGTCCGGAGGTAAAGATTAATATATAGGAAGTATGGTTTTGGCCACCGGAAGTGTTCCGAGCATCACCGGTAGTGTACCGGGACCACCGGAGGGGTCCGGGGGTCCACCGGGTGGGGCCACCAGCCCCGGAGGCCTACATGGGCCAATAGTGGGAAGGGACCAGCCCCTAGGTGGGCTGGGGCGCCTCCCACCAAGGCCCAAGGCGCTTCCAAGAGGGGAGGGGGCAAACCCTAGGGCAGATGGGCCCTAAGGCCCACCTCAGGTGCGCCTCCCCCTCCCCCCCTTGTGGCCGCCACCCTAGATGGGATCTAGGGCTGCCGCCACCCCTAGGGAGGAAACCCTAGGTGGGGGCGCAGCCCTCCCTCTCCCCCTATATATAGTGGAGGCAAAGGGGCAGCACAACACATGAAGTCCCTCCCCTGTTGGCGCAGCCCTACCCCTCTCCCTCCTTGTCTCTCGTAGTGCTTGGCGAAGCCCTGCTGGAGTCCCGCGTGTTGGGTTTCGTAGTAATTTCAAAAAAATTCCTACGCACACGCAAGATCATGGTGATGCATAGCAACGAGTGGGGAGAGTGTTGTCTACGTACCCACGCGGACCGACTGCGGAAGCGTTGACGCAACGTAGAGGAAGTAGTCGTACGTCTTCACGATCCAACCGATCAAGCACCGAAACTACGGCACCTCCGAGTTCGAGCACACGTTCAGCTCGATGACGATCCCCGGACTCCGATCCAGCAAAGTGTCGGGGAAGAGTTCCGTCAGCACGACGGCGTGGTGACGATCTTGATGTACTATAGCAGCAGGGCTTCGCCTAAACTCCGCTACAGTATTATCGAGGAATAGATCACGTGGATCAACTTGTGTGTTTCTGGGGTGCCTCTGCCTCAGTATATAAAGGATTAGAGGGGGGAGGCTGGCCGGCCACAGGAGGCGCGCCAGGAGAGTCCTACTCCCTCTGGGAGTAGGATTCCCCTCCCCCCCAATCCTAGTTGGAATAGGACTCCTTGAGGGGGGAAAGAGAGAGAGAGAGGGGGCCGGCCACCTCTCCTAGTCCTAATAGGACTAGGGGAAGGGGGGAGGCGCACAACCACCTTGGGCTGCCCCTTTCTCCTTTCCACTAAAGCCCACTAAGGCCCATATAGCTCCCGGGGGGTTCCGGTAACCTCCCGGTACTCCGGTAAAATCCCGATTTCACCCGGAACACTTCCGATATCCAAACATAGGCTTCCAATATATCAATCTTTATGTCTCGACCATTTCGAGACTCCTCGCCATGTCCGTGATCACATCCGGGACTCCGAACAACCCTTCGGTACATCAAAATGCATAAACTCATAATATAACTGTCATCGTAACCTTAAGCGTGCGGGACCCTACGGGGTTCGAAACAATGTAGAACATGACCGAGACACGTCTCGGTCAATAACCAATAGCGGACTGGATGCCCATATTGGCTCCTACATATTCTTACGAAGATCTTTATCGGTCAGACCGCATAACAACATACGTTGTTTCCCTTTGTCATCGTATGTTACTTGCCCGAGATTCGATCGTCGGTATCCATACCTAGTCAATCTCGTTACCGGCAAGTCTCTTTACTCGTTCCGTAATACATCATCGCAACTAACTCATTAGTTGCAATGCTTGCAAGGCTTATGTGATGTGCATTACCGAGAGGGCCCAGAGATACCTCTCCGACAATCGGAGTGACAATCCTAATCTCGAAATACGCCACCAACATACCTTGGAGACACCTGTAGATCCTTTATAATCACCCAGTTACGTTGTGACGTTTGGTAGCACCCAAAGTGTTCCTCCGGTAAACGGGAGTTGCATAATCTCATAGTCATAGGAACATGTATAAGTCATGAAGAAAGCAATAGCAACATACTAAACGATCGGGTGCTAAGCTAATGGAATGGGTCATGTCAATCAGATCATTCAACTAATGATGTGACCTCGTTAATCAAATAACAACTCTTTGTCTATGGTTAGGAAACATAACCATCTTTGATTAACGAGCTAGTCAAGTAGAGGCATACTAGTGACACTCTGTTTATCTATGTATTCACACATGTATTATGTTTCCGGTTAATACAATTATAGCATGAATAATAAACATTTATCATGAAATAAGGAAATAAATAATAACTTTATTATTGCCTCTAGGGCATATTTCCTTCAGTCTCCCACTTGCACTAGAGTCAATAATCTAGTTCACATCGCCATGTGATTTAACAGCAATAGTTCACATCACCATGTGATTAACACCCATAGTTCACATCGATATGTGATCAACACCCAAAAGGGTTTACTAGAGTCAGTAATCTAGTTCACATCGCTATGTGATTAACACCCAAAGAGTACTAAGGTGTGATCATGTTTTGCTTGTGAGATAATTTTAGTCAACGGGTCTGCCACATTCAGATCCGTAAGTATTTTGCGAATTTCTATGTCAACAATGCTCTGCACGGAGCTACTCTAGCTTATTGCTCCCACTTTCAATATGTATCTAGATCGAGACTTAGAGTCATCCAGATTTGTGTCAAAACTTGCATCGACGTAACTTTTTACGACGAACCTTTTTGTCACCTCCATAATTAAGAAATATTTCCTTATTCCACTAAGGATAATTTTGACCGCTGTCCAGTGATCTACTCCTAGATCACTATTGTACTCCCTTGCCAAATCAGTGCAGGGTATACAATAGATCTGGTACACAGCATGACATACTTTATAGAACCTATGGCCAAGGCATAGGTCGGGCTTTGAGTCTTATTCAACTTCACACCTTGTAATATAGGCAAGAACTCTTTCTTTGACTGCTCCATTTTGAACTACTTCAAAATCTTGTCAAGGTATGTACTCATTGAAAAAAAACTTATCAAGCGTCTTGATCTATCTCTATAGATCTTGAAGCTCAATATGTAAGCAGCTTTACCGAAGTCTTTCTTTGAAAAACTCCTTTCAAACACTCCTTTATGCTTTGTAGAATAATTTTACATTATTTCCGATCAACAATATGTCATTCACATATACTTATCAGAAATGTTGTAGTGCTCCCACTCGCTTTCTTGTAAATACAGGCTTCACCGCAAGTTTGTATAAAACTATATGCTTTGATCAACTTATCAAAGCATATATTCCAACTCCGAGATTCTTGCACCAGTCCATAGATGGATCGCTGGAGCTTGCATATTTTGTTAGCACCTTTAGGATTGACAAAACCTTCTGATTGTATCATATACAACTCTTCTTTAATAAATCTATTAAGGAATGCAGTTTTGTTTATCCATTTGCCAGATTTCATAAAATGCGGCAATTGCTAACATGATTCGGACAGACTTTAAGCATAGATACGAGTGAGAAAATCTCATCGTAGTCAACACCTTGAACTTGTCGAAAACCTTTTGCGACAATTCTAGCTTTGTAGATAGTAACACTACTATCAGCGTCCGTCTTCCTCTTGAAGATCCATTTATTTTCTATGGCTTGCCGATCATCGGGCAAGTCAACCAAAGTCCATACTTTGTTCTCATACATGGATCCCATCTCAGATTTCATGGCCTCAAGCCATTTTGCGAAATCTGGGCTCACCATCGCTTCTTCATAGTTCGTAGGTTCGTCATGGTCAAGTAGCATGACCTCTAGAACAGGATTACCGTACCACTCTGGTGCGGATCTCACTCTGGTTTACCTACGAGATTCAGTAGTAACTTGATCTGAAGTTACATGATCATCATCATTAGCTTCCTCACTAATTGGTATAGTAGCCACAGGAACAGATTTCTGTGATGAACTACTTTCCAATAAGGGAGAAGGTACAATTACCTTATCAAGTTCCACTTTCCTCCCACTCACTTCTTTCGAGAGAAACTCCTTCTCTAGAAAGTTTCCGAATTTAGCAACAAAAGTCTTGCCTTCGGATCTGTGATAGAAGGTGTATCCAATAGTTTCCTTTGGATATCCTATGAAGATTTACTTCTCCGATTTGGGTTCGAGCTTATCATGTTGAAACTTTTTCACATAAGCATCGCAATCCCAAACTTTAAGAAATGACAACTTTGGTTTCTTGCCAAACCACAGTTCAGATTGTGTCGTCTCAATGGACTTAGATGGTGCCCTATTTAACGTGAATGCAGCTGTCTCTAATGCATAACCCCAACACGATAGTGGTAGATCGGTAAGAGACATCATAGATCGCACTATATCTAATAAAGTACGGTTATGACGTTCGGACACACCATTACACTATGGTGTTCCAGGTGGCGTGAGTAGTGAAACTATTTCACATTGTTTTAATTGAAGGTCAAACTCGTAACTCAAATATTTTACCTCTGCGATCATATCGTAGGAACTTTTATTTTCTTGTCACGATGATTTTCACTTCACTCTGAAATTCTTTGAACTTTTCAAATGTTTCAGACTTATGCTTCATCAAGTAGATATACCCATATCTGCTCAAATCATCTGTGAAGTTCAAAAAATAATGATACCTATCGCGAGCCTCAATATTCATCGGACCACATACATCAGTATGTATGATTTCCAACAAATCTGTTGCTTGCTCCATTTTTTCGGAGAACGGCGTTTTAGTCATCTTGCCCATAAGGCATGGTTCGCAAGCATCAAGTGATTCATAATCAAGTGATTCCAAAATCCCATCAGTATGGAGTTTCTTCATGCGCTTTACACCAATATGACCTAAACGGCAGTGCTACAAATAAGTTGCACTTATCATTGTTAACTTTGCATCTTTTGGTTTCAATATTATGATTATGTGTATCACTACGATCGAGATCCAACGAACTATTTTCATTGGGTGTGTAACCATATAAGGTTTTATTCATATAAACAGAACAACAATTTATTCTCTTACTTAAATGAATAACCGTATTACAATAAACATGATCAAATCATATTCATGCTTAACGCAAACACCAAATAACACTTATTCAGGTTCAACACTAATCCCGAAAGTATAGGGAGTGTGCGATGATGATCATATCAATCTTGGAACCACTTCCAACACACATCGTCACTTCACCCTTAACTAGTCTCTATTTATTCTGCAACTCCCGTTTCGAGTTACTAATCTTAGCAACTGAACTAGTATCAAATACTGAGGGGTTGCTATAAACACTAGTAAAGTACACATCAATAACATGTATATCAAATATACTTATGTTCACTTTGCCATGCTTCTTATCCGCCAATCACTTGGGGTAGTTCCGCTTCCAGTGACCAGTCCCTTTGCAGTAGAAGCACTTAGTCTCAGGCTTAGGATCAGACTTGGGCTTCTTCACTTGAGCAGCAAATAGCTTGCCGTTCTTCTTGAAGTTCCCCTTCTTTCCTTTGCCCTTTTCTTGAAACTAGTGGTCTTGTTAACCATCAACACTTGATGTTTTTCTTGATTTCTACCTTCGTCGATTTCAGCATCACGAAGAGCTTGGGAATTGTTTCCGTTATCCCTTGCATATTATAGTTCATCACGAAGTTCAACTAACTTGGTGATGGTGACTAGAGAATTCTGTCAATCACTATCTTATCTGGAAGATTAACTTCCACTTGATTCAAGCGATTGTAGTACCCAGACAATCTGGGCACATGCTCACTAGTTGAGCGATTCTCCTCCATCTTTTAGCTATAAAACTTGTTGGAGACTTCATATCTCTCAACTCGGGTATTTGCTTGAAATATTAACTTCAACTCCTGGAACATCTCATATGGTCCATGCCGTTCAAAACGTCTTTGAAGTCCCGATTCTAAGCCGTTAAGCATGGTGCACTAAACTATCAAGTAGTCATCATATTGAGCTAGCCAAACGTTCATAACGTCTGCATCTGCTCCTGCAATAGGTCTGTCACCTACGGTGCATCAAGGACATAATTCTTCTGTGCAGCAATGAGAATAAACCTCAGATCACGGATCCAATCCGCATCATTGCTACTAACATCTTTCAACACAATTTTTCTCTAGGAACATATCAAAATAAACATATGAAAGCAACAACGCGAGCTATTGATCTACAACATAGATATGCTAATACTACCAGGACTAAGTTCATGATAAATTAAAGTTCAATTAATCATATTACTTAAGAACTCCCACTTAGATAGACATCCCTCTAATCCTCTAAGTGATCACGTGATCCAAATCAACTAAACCATGTCCGATCATCACGTGAGATGGAGTAGTTTCATTGGTGAAAATCACTATGTTGATCATATCTACTATATGATTCACGCTCGACCTTTCGGTCTCCGTGTTCCGAGGCCATATCTGTATATGCTTGGCTCGTCAAGTATAACCTGAGTATTCCGCGTGTGCAACTGTTTTGCACTCGTTGTATTTGAACGTAGAGCCTATCACACCCGATCATCACGTGGTGTCTCAGCACGAAGAACTTTCGCAACGGTGCATACTCAGGGAGAACACTTCTTGATAATTAGTGAGAGATCATCTTATAATGCTACCGTCAATCAAAGCAAGATAAGATGCATAAAAGATAAACATCACATGCAATCAATATAAGTGATATGATATGGCCATCATCATCTTGTGCTTGTGATCTCCATCTCCGAAGCACCGTCATGATCATCATCGTCACCGGCGCGACACCTTGATCTCCATCGTAGCATCGTTGTCGTCTCACCAATCTTATGCTTCTACGACTATCACTACCACTTAGTAATAAAGTAAAGCATTACATCGCGATTGCATTGCATACAATAAAGCGACAACCATATGGCTCCTGCCAGTTGCCGATAACTCGGTTACAAAACATGATCATCTCATAAAATAAAATTCAGCATCATGTCTTGACCATATCACATCACAACATGCCCTGCAAAAACAAGTTAGACGTCCTCTACTTTGTTGTTGCAAGTTTTACGTGGCTGCTACGGGCTTAAGCAAGAACCAATCTCACCTACGCATCAAAACCACAACGATAGTTTGTCAAATAGACTCCGTTTTAACCTTCGCAAGGACCGGGCGTAGCCATACTTGGTTGAACTAAAGTTGGAGAGACAGTCGCCCGCAAGCCACCTATATGCAAAGCACGTCGGGGGAACCGGTCTCGCGTAAGCGTACGCGTAATGTTGGTCCGGGTCGTCTCGTCCAACAATGCCGCCGAACCAAAGTATGACATGCTGGTAGGCAGTATGACTTATATCGCCCACAACTCACTTGTGTTCTACTCGTGCATATAACATCAACATAAATAACCTAGGCTCGGATGCCACTGTTGGGTTTCGTAGTAATTTCAAAAAATTTCCTACGCACACGCAAGATCATGGTGATGCATAGCAACGAGTGGGGAGAGTGTTGTCTACGTACCCACGCAGACCGACTGCGGAAGCGTTGAAGCAACATAGAGGAAGTAGTCGTACGTCTTCACGATCCAACCGATCAAGCACCGAAACTACGGCACCTCCGAGTTCGAGCACACGTTCAGCTCGATGACGATCCCCGGACTCCGATCCAGCAAAGTGTCGGGGAAGAGTTCCGTCAGCACGACGGCGTGGTGACGATCTTGATGTACTATAGCAGCAGGGCTTCGCCTAAACTCCGCTACAGTATTATCGAGGACTATGGTGGCTGGGGCACCGCACACGGCTAAGGAATAGATCACGTGGATCAACTTGTGTGTTTCTGGGGTGCCTCTGCCTCAGTATATAAAGGATTAGAGGGGGGAGGCTGGCCGGCCACAGGAGGCGCGCCAGGAGAGTCCTACTCCCTCTGGGAGTAGGATTCCCCCCCCCCAATCCTAGTTGGAATAGGACTCCTTGAGGGGGGAAAGAGAGAGAGGGGGCCGGCCACCTCTCCTAGTCCTAATAGGACTAGGGGAAGGGGGGAGGCGCACAACCACCTTGGGCTGCCCCTTTCTCCTTTCCACTAAAGCCCACTAAGGCCCATATAGCTCCCGGGGGGTTCCGGTAACCTCCCGGTACTCCGATAAAATCCCGATTTCACCCGGAACACTTCCGATATCCAAACATAGGCTTCCAATATATCAATCTTTATGTCTCGACCATTTCGAGACTCCTCGTCATGTCCGTGATCACATCCGGGACTCCGAACAACCTTCGGTATATCAAAATGCATAAACTCATAATATAACTGTCATCGTAACCTTAAGCGTGCGGACCCTACGGGTTCGAGAACAATGTAGACATGACCGAGACAATGTCTCCGGTCAATAACCAATAGCGGGACCTGGATGCCCATATTGGCTCCCACATATTCCTACGAAGATCTTTATCGGTCAGAACCGCATAACAACATACGTTTGTTCCCTTTGTCATCGGTATGTTACTTGCCCGAGATTCGATCGTCGGTATCCAATACCTAGTTCAATCTCGTTACCGGCAAGTCTCTTTACTGTTTGTAATACATCATCCTGCAACAACTAACATATTAGTTGTAATGCTTACAAGGCTTATGTGATGTGTATTACCGAGAGGGCCCAGAGATACCTCTCCGACAATCGGAGTGACAAATCCTAATCTCGAAATACGCCAACCCAACATCTACCTTTGGAGACACCTGTAATGCTCCTTTATAATCACCCAGTTACGTTGTGACGTTTGGTAGCACCCAAAGTGTTCCTCCGGTAAACGGGAGTTGCATAATCTCATAGTCATAGGAACATGTATAAGTCATGAAGAAAGCAATAGCAACATACTAAACGATCGGGTGCTAAGCTAATGGAATGGGTCATGTCAATCAGATCATTCAACTAATGATGTGACCTCGTTAATCAAATAACAACTCTTTGTCTATGGTTAGGAAACATAACCATCTTTGATTAACGAGCTAGTCAAGTAGAGGCATACTAGTGACACTCTATTTGTCTATGTATTCACACATGTATTATGTTTCCGGTTAATACAATTATAGCATGAATAATAAACATTTATCATGAAATAAGGAAATAAATAATAACTTTATTATTCCCTCTAGGGCATATTTCCTTCACCGCGCTCCTCCACCACCACCACGCCGTCGTGCTGCTGCTGGATGGAGTCTTCCCCAACCTCTCCTCCCCTTGCTAGATCAAGGCGTAGGAGACGTCACCGGGATGTACGTGTGTTGAACGCGGAGGTGCCATCCGTTCAGCACTTGGATCATCGGTGATTTGGATCACGACGAGTACGACTCCATCAACCCCGTTCACTTGAACGCTTCCGCTTAGCGATCTACAAGGGTATGTAGATGCACTCTCTCTCCCTCGTTGCTAGATGACTCCATAGATTGATCTTGGTGATGCATAGAAAATTTTAAATTTCTGCTACGTTCCCCAACAGTGGTATCAGAGCTAGGTTTATGCGTAGTTTCTATGCACGAGTAGAACACAAGTTGTTGTGGGCGTCGATATTGTCAATTTACTTACCGTTACTAGTCTTATCTTGATTCGGCGGCATCGTGGGATGAAGCGGCCCGAACCGACCTTACACGTATTCTTACGTGAGACTGGTTCCACCGACTGACATGCACTAGTTGCATAAGGTGGCTAGCGGGTGTCTATCTCTCCCACTTTAGTCGGATCGGATTCGATGAAAAGGGTCCTTATGAAGGGTAAATAGAAATTGGCATATCACGTTGGGGTTTTGGTGTAGGTAAGAAACGTTCTTGCTAGAAACCTATAGCAGCCACGAAAAAACTTGCAACAACAATTAGAGGACATCTAACTTGTTTTTGCAGCATATGCCTTGTGATGTGATATGGCCAAAAGGATGTGATGAATGATATATGTGATGTATGAGATTGATCATGTTCTTGTAATAGGAATCACGACTTGCATGTCGATGAGTATGACAACCGGCAGGAGCCATAGGAGTTGTCTTAATTTATTTATGACCTGCGTGTCAATATAAACGTCATGTAATTACTTTACTTTATTGCTAAAGCGTTAGCCATAGTAGTAGAAGTAATAGATGACGAGATAACTTCAAGAAGACACGATGATGGAGATCATGGTGTCATGCCGGTGACAACGATGATCATGGAGCCCCGAAGATGGAGATCAAGAGGAGAAAAATGATATTGGCCATATCATGTCACTATTTGATTGCATGTGATGTTTATCATGTTTTACATCTTATTTGCTTAGAACGACGGTAGCTTAAATAAGATGATCCCTCACTAAAATTTCAAGAAAGTGTCCCCCCTAACTATGCACCGTTGCGAAGGTTCGTTGTTTCGAAGCACCACGTGATGATCGGGTGTGATAGATTCTAACACTCGAATACAACGGGTGTAAGCCAGATTTACACACGCAATACACTTAGGTTGACTTGACGAGCCTAGCATGTACAGACATGGCCTCGGAACACGGAAGACCGAAAGGTCGAGCATGAGTCGTATAGAAGATACGATCAACATGAGATGTTCACCGTTGATGACTAGTCCGTCTCACGTGATGATCGGACACGGCCTAGTCGATTCGGATCATGTTTCACTTAGATGACTAGAGGGATGTCTATCTGAGTGGGAGTTCATTAAATAATTTGATTAGATGAACTCAATTATCATGAACATAGTCTAAATTGTCTTTCCAAATATGTTGTAGATAAATAGCTCACGTTGTAGCTCCCTGTTTCAATACGTTCCTAGAGAAAGATTAAGTTGAAAGATATTGTAAGCAATGATGCGGACTGGGTCCGTAGTCCGAGGAGTGTCCTCACTGCTACACAGAAGGCTTACGTCTTTGATCCACCGCTCGATGTGCAAACCCCTACAACGTCGTCTGTGGATGTTGTGAACACCTGACAGACACATCCTGATGACTACTTGATAGTTTAGTGCACCATACTTTACGGCTTAGAATCGGGATTCCAATGACGTTTTGAACGCCATAGAACATATGAGATGTTCCAAGAGCTGAAATTGGGATTTCAGGCTCATGCCCGTGTTGAGAGGTGTGAGACCTCTGACAAGTTCTTTTGCCAACAAGATGGAGGAGAATAGCTCAGCTAGTGAGCATGTGCTCAGAATGTCTGGGTGCTACAATCACTTAAATCAAGTGGGAGTTAAACTTCCAGATAAGATAGTGATTGATAGAGTTCTCTAGCTACTATCACTAAGCTACTAGATCTTCATGATGAACCATGACATGCAAGGGATGGAGTTGATCTCGGAGCTGTTCGTGGTGCTTAAGACCGCAAAAGGTAGAAATCAAGAAGGAGCATCAAGTGTTGATGGTTTAACAAGACCACTGGTTTCAAGAAGGGCAAGGGCTAGAAGGGAAACTTCATGGATGGCAAACCAGTTGCCGCTCCAGTGAAGGAACCCAAGGTTGAACCCCAACCCGAGACTAAGTGCTTCTATTGTAAGGGGAACGGTCACTGGTAGCGGAATAACCCTAAATGCATGGTAGATAAGAAGGCTGGCAACTTCAACAAAGTATATACGTGTTATTAATGTGTACCTTACTAGTACTCCTGGTAGCACCTGGGTATTGGATAGCGGTTCAGGTGCTATTATTGGTGACTTGAAGCAAAAGCAACGGACTAAACAGAGACTGGCTAAGGGCGAGGTGACGATGTGTGTTGGAAGTGTTTCCAAAGTTGATGAGATCACCATCGCACGCTCCATCTGCCTTCGGGATTAGTATTGAACCTAGATAAATGTTATCAGGTGTCTACGTTGAGCATGAATATGATTAGATCATGTTCATTGCAATACGGTCATTCATTTAAGTTAGAGAATAATGGTTATTTTGTTTACATGAATGATACATTTCATGGTCATGCACCCTATGTGAATGGTTCATTGAATCTCGGTCGTGGTAATACACATGTTCACGCCAAAAGATGTAGAGTTAATAATGATAGTACCACTTTCTCGTGGCACTGCCGCTTAGGTCATATCAGGATGACTAAGACCCCATTCTCAGGTACAATGAAACGGGCAAGTGACTTGTTGGAAATCATGCATGCTGATGCGTGTGATCCAATGAGAATTGAAGCGTGCAGTGGATATCGCTATTTTCTCATCTTCACTGATGATTTGAGTAGATATAGGTATATTTACTTAATGAAGCACAAGTCTGAACCTTTGAAAAGTTCAAGCGATTTCAGAGTGAAGTTAAGAATCATCATAACAATAAGATCATGTTCCTACGATCTGATCAAAAGGGGATTTTCTGAGTTGTGAGTTTGGCAATCACTTAAGACATTGTGGAATTGTTTCACAGTTGAAGCCACCTGGAACACCACTGGGTTATGGTGTGTCCGGACGTCGTAATCGAACCTTATGAGATATGGTGCGATCTATGATGTCTTTTACCGATGTACCGTTTTCATTTTGAGGATATGCGTTAGAGACAGCTGCATTCACTTTAGATAGGACACCATCTAAGTCCGTTGAGACGACGTCATATGAACATTGGTTTGGAAAGAAACCAAAGTTGTCGTTTCTTAATGTTTGGGGCTGCGATGCTTAAGGCTTCAGCCGGAGAAGCTCGAACCCAAAGCGGACAAACACATCTTCATAGGATACCCAAAGGTGACAGTTGGGTACACCTTCTATCTCGGATCCGAGGGCAAATTGTTTGTCGCTAAGAACGGGTCCTTTCTCGAGAAGGAGTTTCTCTCGAAAGAATTGAGTGGGAGGAAGATAGAACTTGATGAGGTTGTCGAACCTTTACTTCAAACAGAGTGATGCAACACAGAAAGATGTTTTCTGTGGCGCCTACGTCTGTTGAATAGGAAGTTAATGATAGTGATCATGAAGCTTTGGATCAAGTTGCTATCGAACCTCGTAGGTCGACAGGGATATGTACTACTCCTAAGTGGTACGGTAATCCTGTCTTAGATATCATGTTGTTAGACAACAATGAACCTACGAGCTATGGAGAAGCGATGGTGGGCCCGTATTCCGACAATTGGTTAGAAGCCATGAAATCCGAGATAGGATCCATGTATGGACTTTGGTGGACTTGCCCGTTGATTGGCAAGCCATCGAGATAAATGGATCTTTAAGAAGAAGACGGACATGGGCGGTAATGTTACCTTCTATGAAGCTCGACTTGTGGGAAAGAGCCTTTTCACAAGTTCAAGGAGTTGACTACGATGAGAATTTCTCACCCGTAGCGATGCTTAAGTACGTCGGAATCATGTTAGCATTAGCTGTGTTTTTCGATTATGAAATCTGACAGATGGATGTCAAAACAAGTTTTCTTACCAGTTTTCGTAAGAAAAAGTTGTATGTGATACAATAAAAGGTTTTGTCGATCCTAAGGATGCTAAAAGGTATGCTGGCTCCAGCGATCCTTCTATGGACTAGAGCAAGCATCTCGGAATCGGAATATATGCTTTGATGGAGTGATCAAAGCTTTTAGGTTTATACAATGTTTGCTAGAAACTTGTATTTACAAGAAAGTGAGCGGGAGCACTACAACATTTCTGATAAGTATATGTGGATGACATATTGTTGATCCGAAATAATGTAGAATTTCTGGAAAGCATAAATGGTTGTTTGAAGAGTATTTTTTTTCAAAAGAAGACCTGGATAAAGCTGCTTACATACTGGGCATCAAGATCTATAGAGATAGATCAGGACGCCTGATGATACTTTCAAAGAACACACACCTTGACATGTTTTTGAAGGAGTTCAAAATAGATCAGTCAAAGAAGGGGTTCTTACCTGAGTTGTAAGGTGTGAAGTTGAGTAAGACTCAAAGATTGACCACGACAGAAGAAAGAGGAAGGACGAAGGTCGTCCCCTATGCTCTTGTCATAGGCTCTATACGGTATGCCATGCTGAGTACCGCACCTGATGTGTGCCTTGCCACATGTCTGGCAAGAGGGTACAAAGGTGATCTAGGAATGGATCACCAGATAGCGGTCAAAATTGTCCTTAGAGGAATAAGGAAATGTTTCTCGGTTATGGAGGTGATAAAGAGTTCGACATAAAGAGCTACGTCGATGCAAGCTTAACACCTATCCGGATAGCTGTGAGTAGAGATACCGGATACGCATAATGGAGCAACAATTTGGAATAGCTCCAAGTGGAACGTGGTAGCATCATCTACGATATGACACAAAGTTTTGCGAAGTACATAGGGATCTGAATATGGCGAGACCCGTTGACTACAACCTCTCTCACAAGCATAACATGATCAAACCCAGAACTCTTTGAGTGTTTATCACATAGTGATGTGAACTAGATCATTGAGTCTAGTAGACTCTTGGATGTTGGTCACATGGCGATGTGACCCGTGAGTGTTAATCACATGGCGATGTGAACTAGATTATTGACTCTAGTGCAAGTGGGAGACTGTTGGAAATATGCCCTACAGGCAATAATAAATTGGTTATTATTATATTTCCTTGTTCATGATAATCGTTTATTATCCATGCTAGAATTGTATTGATAGGAAACTCAGATACATGTGTGATAGGAAACTCAGATACATGTGTGGATACATAGACAACACCATGTCCCTAGTAAGCCTCTAGTTGACTAGCTCGTTGATCAATAGATGGTTACGGTTTCCTGACCATGGACATTGGATGTCGTTGATAACGGGATCACATCATTAGGAGAATGATGTGATGGACAAGACCCAATCCTAAGCCTAGCACAAAGATCGTGTAGTTCGTATGCTAAAGCTTTTCTAATGTCAAGTATCATTTCCTTAGACCATGAGATTGTGCAACTCCCGGATACCGTAGGAGTGCTTTGGGTGTGCCAAACGTCACAACGTAACTGGGTGGCTATAAAGGTACACTACAAGTATCTCCGAAAGTGTCTGTTGGGTTGGCACGAATCGAGATTGAGATTTGTCACTCTGTGTAAACGGAGAGGTATCTTTGGGCCCACTCGGTAGGACATCATCATAATGTGCACAATGTGATCAAGGAGTTGATCACGGGATGATGTGTTACGGAACGAGTAAAAGAGACTTGCCGGTAACGAGATTGAACAAGGTATCGAGATACCGACGATCGAATCTCGGGCAAGTATCGTACCGCTAGACAAAGCGAATTGTATACGGGATTGATTAAGTCCTTGACATCGTGGTTCATCCGATGAGATCATCGTGGAGCATGTGGGAGCCAACATGGGTATCCAGATCCCGTTGTTGGTTATTGACCGGAGAGTTGTCTCGGTCATGTCTGCATGACTCCCGAACCCGTAGGGTCTACACACTTAAGGTTCGATGACGCTAGGGTTATAGGGAAAGTATGTACGCGGTTACCGAATGTTGTTCGGAGTCCCGGATGAGATCCCGTACGTCACGAGGAGTTCCGGAATGGTCCGGAGGTAAAGATTAATATATAGGAAGTATGGTTTTGGCCACCGGAAGTGTTCCGAGCATCACCGGTAGTGTACCGGGACCACCGGAGGGGTCCGGGGGTCCACCGGGTGGGGCCACCAGCCCCGGAGGCCTACATGGGCCAATAGTGGGAAGGGACCAGCCCCTAGGTGGGCTGGGGCGCCTCCCACCAAGGCCCAAGGCGCTTCCAAGAGGGGAGGGGGCAAACCCTAGGGCAGATGGGCCCTAAGGCCCACCTCAGGTGCGCCTCCCCCTCTCCCCCTTGTGGCCGCCACCCTAGATGGGATCTAGGGCTGCCGCCACCCCTAGGGAGGAAACCCTAGGTGGGGGCGCAGCCCTCCCTCTCCCCCTATATATAGTGGAGGCAAAGGGGCAGCACAACACATGAAGTTCCTCCCCTGTTGGCGCAGCCCTACCCTTCTCCCTCCTTGTCTCTCGTAGTGCTTGGCGAAGCCCTGCTGGAGTCACGCACTCCTCCACCACCACCACGCCATCGTGCTGCTGCTGGATGGAGTCTTCCCCAACCTCTCCTTCTCTCCTTGCTGGATCAAGGCGTAGGAGACGTCACTGGGCTGTACGTGTGTTGAACGCGGAGGTGCCGTCCGTTCGGCACTAGGATCATCGGTGATTTGGATCACGGCGAGTACGACTCCATCAACCCCGTTCACTTGAACGCTTCCGCTTAGCGATCTACAAGGGTATGTAGATGCACTCTCTCTCCCTCGTTGCTAGATGACTCCATAGATTGATCTTGGTAATGCGTAGAAAATTTTAAATTTCTGCTACGTTCCCCAACAATTATAACAATTGACTTTTGACGATATAATCTTAAAGTATAAGAGCATCTCCAGCCGCCCACCCCAAGTGCCACCCCCAGGGCCACTTTCTCTGCGCCAACACCGTAAAAGGGGCAAAAAACAGCCCAGCCATGCCCCCCAAGAGCCCCCAAGACCCCATGCTAGCGCCAGCAAACCCAGCCCAAACCCAGCGCGCTGGGGGGCTCCTGGGGGCGCCGGCGGAGGCACCGGCCAATCCTACTCCTCCATACATTCTTTTTCCAGGCCCACCCAAACACTTTGTGCCCAGCGGTTCTTCTGGGGACGCCAACAACTGGGAACACGGGTTCATGGAGGCGCCGGCGGAAGCGTTTGCCCCCCCTCCAGGACATGCTATTTTCGGTCTAGCGATTGTCCTGGGGGGCTCCAACGGCTGGAGATGCCCTAATAAACAAGTTTGGGTCGATTCAATATGATCGTTCTTCCTCTCAATGTTGTTTTAGGACCATCGTTGCACTTAGCGATATCCTAAGATCTGGAAAACATGATCACCAACAACACTTGAGCCCATCTTAGAGGCAAGACTAGGAACCTAATTTTACCATTATCATTGTACACGTGCATATGAGTTTTCCACCGAATCGCATATTCAAGAACCATAGCAGTTATAATATAGAATATAAACTCTTAATTACGAACATGAAAATATAATAATACAATATTATTACCTGTAGGGCATATTTCCAACACATGTGTCCTAGAAAACACACCAACATGATTACAAGATAATAACTACTTGTTCTGTTGTGGACTTGGAGATACAATGGGCGGGCTTGCACTCTTCATGGCTTACATGGGAAACCAGCAGCATCTTCTTCACGAGTTCCATGGGAGCATCTATAGCCGGACCTAGCTAATCCGCCCCTAAACGTCTGCGGACGCGTCGATCACTCCTCAAGTGTTCGTGTCCACGAGTACCTCATTAGCAAACCCTCAAATTCATACAATGTCATGCAACATAAACTGAACTCACATACTACATCTTTCCCACAAATACCATACAACTACAACATCATACATGTCATCAGACTACCAAAAAATTGGCATGCTCCAACTTCATCATACACCATCAGACTACCAAAAATTGGCATGTTCTAAATACTAGAGTTGTGGAGATTGTTCACCCGCAACTGCCCTTTCCCTTGTCATCTTTATCGCCAAAGTAGCGGTCGAATACGCAAAATGGATCAATTCGGATCTTCTCACTGCCGTCATTGGCTTCCTGCTTCTCCTCATGGGGGGCAGTCAGCCATGGCACGGACCGCCACACTTTGCTCCCTTGCGAGGGTGTGTATCATCCTCCTTTGCTGCTTCTCGAGGATGTGGGCATGAGGGGCTTCGTCGTTGTTGTCCAATGCGGCATGCGACATCACCTCTGTGGCCTTGACCTTTGGGGCTACTCTGGCTTGTCGTGCCTTGTTCCTTGCACGACGGGCATGCCGGTCCTTTGCACCGTTTGGGCCATGGCGCATGCCGGTGTTGAACTTCGGCTCAGAGCCCGATGCCATGGGGGACAAGGCGCCATCGAAGGGGTTGCACCACCAACCAATAGTCGACGCATCTGGTGAGGCCACGATCACACGCCTCGAGCCACCAATGTCACCGGATCCAAGCGCCATTTGCACAAACGCAATGGATTCGCCCCGATGCGACTCCGACCGCGGAGGTGGGATTTCCTCCAAGACCGATGGTCAGCCAGCCAGACGGCTAAATCCTCGTCCCCGCATGGGATGAGGTCGACGGGTCGGGAGATTTCATAATCAATTTTGTTGCCCGCCATACGGAAGAAGGCCGAAGATCGCTGAAAAGGAGTTTGGGGGCAAAGTGAAGTGGAGTGACTAGGGTTTGGTTTGGGATGTTGATAGGGACAAACATATGTGGGGTCAAGGTGAGCCAGCAACGGCTGGATCAGGCGCCAGGTACGCGCACGCGCGCTTCCAAGCTTCCCCCATATCCGCCCTAGATATGGGTTGGATATGAGGAGTGCCGATCAACCCGACATATAGGGCCGGTATGAGGGATGCGGCTAAATCACAATTTCTTGACCGGGCTGTCCACCGGGATGTATAAGGGGCATTTGAGGAGTCCGGTTGCAAATACTCTGCTGTATTAACTGCTTTTATCTAGAAACTCTATTGCAACTGCTTCACCAATGAAGCAAATTACCGAAAAAGGGTTCCCCCGCTTTGTATTCCAAAGCAACCAACACCGATACAGGATCGCTGGGGCGAACAACACAACAAGCCCAAAAGAAAAAAGAAGAAGAAGCAAATGCCAACAACGGCAGCTCGACAGAGCGTGGATGACCCACCACCGCTACGCCCACCAGAGACAAACCACTACAACCTGAGGCTCCGGACCACCACGTACAAAACAACACCTCCAAGAAGGAAAGCGACGCCAACGACACTCCTGCCCGGACATGTCCTAGGGTTTCCCCGGCACGCGGAGCGAGGTGGGGGATGGATATCACCGACACCCTCCATGAAGGAATGGTGGCACTCGCAGGTGTCACCGCATCGGGGCTGAAGACCGGCAAGGATTTCTCCCATACTCCAATCCCCACCGCCCAACGGACCGGAGCCGACCAGCCAGACCGCCGCCCACCACCATGCGCCATCGCGGTTGCGTCGTCACCCACGCCGCCTCACTATGAACACCACCACGAGGCCAAGAGGACCGGAGAGAAGCGTCCCGAGGAGGGAGAAGCGGCACCGAAGCCGAACGGGAGGGAACCACCTCCACCGCCGTCGTCGAGAGGTCAGAGCCTCTGGCACCGTCGCGGTAGCCGTCCGAACGCGGCAGCAGGGCATGCCAGGCCACCCCTGGCCCGGCCAAGCCCGAAACAGGCCCGCTAAGCCCCGCCGCCACGCTGCAGCAAGCCGGCGATGGCGCCGCCAGCACCCTGGCGCTCATCGCCTCTCCCCCGCCTCCCGGAAGCCACGAAGCAGACCCACCCCGCCGCCGGCCCGCCCAGGCCCAGATGGGGCCCGAAGGGCCCAGATCTGGGCCGAGCGAGCGCCGCCAGACCGCGCCGCCACGTCGCCCTGCCGCCAACGGCGACGCCGCTGTCCAGAAGTCCGCCCCCGCTCGCGCAAGGAGCCCCCGCCGCCGCCTAGAAGCACCGCCCGGGGTCGCCCCGACCCACGCCGACGGATACCCGAGAGGGGAAAAGCCAGGGGCCCGCCGCCACCAGCGTCGCCCGGGCCAGCCCCGCAACGGGCGCCGGCGACGGCAACAGAGAGTAAGGGGGAGGGAGAGGCGCGCGGAGGAGAAGGCTGGGCGCGGCCAGCCGCCCGCGGGGGCGGCGCGGTCGCGGGAGAGGAGGGGTTGGGTCAAGCGTTCCGAGCCCAAGAATTTTCTTTCGTGAAGCAAATTATAATGGACCACTTCACCAATGAAGCAACGTCTGGCCATGCTTCCAATCAGACGTCCTATGACAAGTTCAATATTATGCATAAGTGAGCCCTCTCTTATTTTCAGATCACGACAGGAAAATAAATCTGTTATGAAAAGCAGGTTCACGTAATTTACAGATGGCCAATCCATAAATATTACCCAAGGAGCATATAAAAAAAGTACAGGAAGAGCTCCTAAAGTCCAGTTTGTTGAGCAAAACAAGGCCATGCATCTAAATGACAGACTATAATTTGGAAGCAGTGAAAAACATGTACTCCCTCTGTCCCATAATGTAGGGTGTTTTTTTTATACTAGTGTAGTGTTAAATGGCGTCTTACATTACCGGACAGAGGGAGTAGATCGGAAAGCTCAACTTTACTGTCCTAGTCCAACTTAAGCTTGACAATATATAAATATATAAATATATACACATACATGCTTGCCTCTGTTAATTTTCAATACAATGCCCCTCTTTCGGCCAATACATACCCCCTCCAAATTATCTTTACTCCTTACTCATCGCTTTTAGTACCACCTTCTCAGGTCCAGAAATGGTGAGTCCACGTGTCCACCAGTCCCAAGATACCCCGGGCTCCAAAATAATGACCACTATCTATCCAGCTTTAAGTTATCGCAGAGGTGGCCGAGTTCAGGCCTAGCCTCCATCCATGACGCAAATGTTACTTCATGCAAGGATGTACAATGGACGTAGGACCTAAATGTTATCAGAAAGAAGTAACGCCTGCAATTGCATTAGTTTAGAGTCAGAAAACTAATAAGGCCAACATTTAAAAACATGTACTCCAGTGTCAAAAAACGTCTTATATTTTCAGACAGAGAGACTAGCTAAATATATTAAATTCAACAATGCACGTCTAGGATTACGCTAAAAGTCAAAACAATGCAAACAAAAATAGCTTCCACACTAGTCAATTCCGAAATCCCCTGTGTCACAACTGCTACTACTGCATGTTATTTAGTACTCCCTCCGTCCGGAAATACTTGTCATCAAAATGAATAAAAGGGGATGTATCTAGATGTATTTTAGTTCTAGATATATCCCTTTTTATCTATTTTGATGACAAGTATTTTCGGACGGAGGGAGTACTACCTCTGTTACTAGATATATGATGTTTTTGCAGTTCAAAAACATCTTATATTTAGTTATGGAGATAACACTTTGTATAATCTTCTTTTTGACCATGCAACACTTACTAACCAAACAGAAAGCTAGAACAGAGTCCCAAAGTGATCACATTCTTGGATGTCATAAAATAGTACTCCCTCCATCCTAAAATAACAACTTTGTACTAAATCCACGATACTTGCTTATAAAATAACCTATTGGCATGAAGTAGGCAGTAGAAGCACCCACAAAACTTGCAGATACAACTTAAGTAACATCATGGTTTACTTTATATAACTGTGTGGTTTATGCAAATTATAATACCAAGTTATGGCACAGATCACAATAAAGTACTTTAAAAAACACAAGCATTCCTTTCTACCACGACAATCAAGCCTCTTCCTGTCCTTGCCGTGGTAAGCTTCCCTAGCAGCGATCCACCATGACACGAGGCCCTGGTCCATGGTGGGGACAAACGCCTGTAAGTTAGCCCATTGGAGGATGGAGTTCCAAACTATATTGGTGACGGTGCAGCAGCGAAGAGATGACTGCAGTCCTCAGGCACGAAACTGCACATGGAAAATTGCTTGTTATGAGGGAGACCTCTCTTGGCAAGGCGATCAGTCGTCCAGATTCTCTTGCACGACACAAGCCAAAGGTGGAGCTTGCACTTGAGCGGGGCTTTAGCCTTCCAAATGACCTCATCGAAGCTGCTCCTAGAGGAAGCGGCAAAGTGCACCGCATAGACGGACATGACCAAGAAATTACTGCTAGGCTCTGTTAGCAACCCAGGCCCAGTTCCCGATCCATCGGCATACGATCGGATGTTTCAGGTGCGCATTGGACACTCCACTATAAGCGGAGAGTCCATCACATCTCAAAAGACCAGCGTGAAGGGAGTGTGACACTCTCCCTTATAAGGAGATCCTAGCCTCTTCCCATATCCGGGTGGGACTAAAGTCACTAGCGTTGCCCAAGGTCAGGTTCCTGACACCCCACCCCCCTCCCTAGGGAAGCCCCCCTTAGGGTGGCATGGGGCCCAGCTCTGATACCACTTGTTAGCAACTCAAGCTCAGCTCCCGGTCCATCGGCATATGATCGAACGTTTCTGATGCGCATCGGACACTCCACTACAAGCGGAGAGCCTATCACATCCCAAAAGACCGATCTAGATGAGTGTGGCACTCTCCCTTATAAAGAGGTCCTAGCCTCCTCCCATATCCGAGGTGGCTGGCGTTGCCCAAGGTCAGGTTCCTGACAGGCTCCCACGATCATGACCAGCTATCTTTGTGCTCCGGGTGGAGATTAAACCGCAAACTCTTTCCCAGAGCTCGAGTAATTGAAGATAAGCACGGATGTTAAGGTGCCCCTTATGTCTTTTAACCAAGCCGGATCAAGCAAGGCCTCGTGTTAGAGTACGTAATGGGCCTAATGGGTCTGGGCTGGCGGTATAGCCTGTTAGTCTTAGGATTAATTAGAGATAAGGGTCGCTTGCTTAGGGGTCAAGTAAGCCTTGCTGGGGAGTCAATTAAACTCTCCATATAAGGGGAAGAGATGTATCAATCTAATCAAGCAAGAATTAAGAAGGAAATCCCTTCCCTCTTGCCTGGACGTGGGCAAAAAAGGCCCCCGGCCGGCCCTTTCGCGCCCTCCTTCTAGCAGCCACATAACAATTTGATATCAGCTTTCCCGGATTCGATCATGTCCAGCCCTCCACAGAGTTCTTCCCACCCGCCGCCGCCGCACACCTACCCGCCGCCACTAGCGTCTTCATCGGCGCTGCTGCCCCACACAGCAGGCGCGCCGGCATTGCGCGTGATGGCGTCCTCAGGGGCAATTGCACCCTCTGCCCCAGCGTCGTCCGCCCTTGTCCTCACCCCGGAGCAGATGACAGCCGCAATCCTGGAATTACGGCAGGCTGTGACGGGCATCAGGGCCTTCCTCGTCAGGCCCTATGCCCCCAGCCGCATCCCCAGCAGCCACCTCCTCCGCCGCCACACCAACAGCAGCTACCCCCGCCGCTGCCGCCCTCGGACGCGACCAGGGCGCCGGTCATCTCGTACCAGTATGGGATGCCCTACGACGGGACTGCGACGATCTCGTTCTCATCAGCGTTGCCGCCGTCCCAGGGCGTCCCATCCAGCAGATCAAGTTCCCACCGTCGCCGTCACCGCTCCCGGCTTGGATCACTACCCACCACGTGTCGGCGGCGGTGAGGCTGCAGGCTGCTGTGCGCGGCCTCCTAGCGCGTCGGCGTGTGCGGGAGATGCGTGGTCTGCAGCTGCCGCTCCTCCCAGTTGCGCTTCACTGCGCAAAGGACCTCGATCTCGTCCGTTGCATCGGGGATCTTGGGCATGCGCTTTTCCGGGCGGCGGGCATGCTGTTTTCCCCACGGACAGCGACCTCAAAGTCTACGACATCGGCGGTTGGGGGGCGCACCCCTCCTCACCATTCTCCATCTTCGGTTGGGGGGCAACCTCAAAGTCTATGACATCGAAAGCCCTCCACTCTTCTCTGTGCGGTGCAGACCAACAGCTGTCCGGCGGGGAGAAGGCATGGTGTCACCGACAGGAGCGCAGCGTTTAGCGCCACTGCATTCCGCCGCCGGCCGCCGCGAGCGCGCCTCTGTGCGACCACTTCCAGGTGGCCATACACATGCACTCCTTTTGTCCAGATGGTGTCCACGGGATCCAGGTGGCTGTACACATGCACGTCCGATGTGCGGATAGTGTCCACTTTATGTACAGGGGTCCAAAATAAAGCGTCCCAGTCCATTTCAGGTTGAGAGTAATAAAACAAGCCGAGATGTAAAAGGCTTGTTTTTAGGTGTTAGGTTTGTGTTGCGTCGAGTCATGGTTATAAGTTGGTTAGGTTGCAGCTCGAGGACAAGCTGCATGTCCAGGTGGGGTGTAGTGTTAGAGTACGTAATGGGCCTGATGGGCCTAGGCTGGTGGTATAGCCCGTTAGTCTTAGGGTTAATTAGAGACAAGGGTCGCTTGCTTAGGGGTTAAGTAAGCCTTGCTGGAGAGTCAAGTAAACCTCTCTATATAAGGGGAGGAGATGTATCAATCTAATCAAGCAAGAATTAAGAAGGAAATCCCTTCCCTCTTGATCGGCCGTGGGCAAAAAAGGCCCCCGGCCGGCCCTCTCGCGCCCTCTTTCTAGCAGCCACATAACACCTTGACGCCTTTCTGAGGGGGCGATCAGGTTGACAATCTACGGTGCGACCATGCCCAGGAAAACACCATTAAGTCACTTAACGCATCAGAAGTAGGTGTGTTCGCCGTTGCCAACCACAACCTTTGCTGCAGCATTGAACAGATCCTTTTCTTAAACCTCCGGTGAGGCGCCGTAGTAACGCCAAGGAATGTCAGCAGCCATACGACCTCCACTCCCAGCGCAGATTGAAGGCTCTACACATGATTTATAGGTCAAGCATGCCGAGGCCACCGGCTCACTTTGGCCTACAGATCACCTTCCAACTGACCAAACAATGCCCACCCGCAAAGGCATCCGTTCCTTTCTGAAAGAAGACTCTACGAATCTTGTCAATAGCCTTGAAGACCCACGGTAGGGGGATCAACAGAGATAAGATGAAAGATGGGTGCAGCGGTGCGGTGAGCATGGCTTGCACAAGGATAAGACAACCGTTATGGGTGCAACTTATCTCTATTGCAAAGCCCAAGGGGCAAATATATAGTGCACAAGACTTGGAGTACAAGGAAGGATGCATAGCCTAATAAATACTCCCTCCACTCCTAAATATAAGTCTTCGTAGAGATTCAATGCAAACTAAATACGGAGCAAAATGAGTGGATCTACACTCTAAAATATGTCTATATACATCCATATATAGTTCTTATTGAAATCTCTAAAAGACCTATATTTAGGAATGGAGGGAGTATATAGTACACAAGACTTGCGGTACAAGGAAGGAAACACAGCCTAATAAGGACTCCTAGACTAATACTAATACTCCGTAATCCACGTCTTGACAGTTTCGCCGCAGCATGAAGAGTCTTAAAAACCTGTTGAGTCAAGCCAAAGGGGATAAACAACAAACAAGATGTCGCATCAGAGGAAGACACCTCATCGGTAGAAGATACAAGAGAAGATGGGTTGTCAAAAGAAAATGGTACATCAAGAGAATGAAACATTGTGCAAAAAACCATAGCCCAGGAAAACCGGCGGCGAAAGAAGCTCGACGGCAAGAGAATGGGTGTAGATCGACAATTCAAAAGGAGGCCACAAAAATCCTATAGAAAGGACAAGGACAAAAGGCTAACGGATAAGGTATGGTGAACTCGCATGACATGAGAAACACGAAAAAGAGCAACAGTCTTGGTGGACGCAGCGAAAATACAGAAAACTAGATAGCACATACTAGACTATAGATGCGATGGCAGCGAAAGAAAAATCATAGAGACGAAGGCCAAAACCAAGCAAAGCTCTTGTGTTGTGCTCCTAACTGTGAAGTGGGTGGTCTCTCTGAGCTAGAAGAGTCAGCAACAAGACCGATAGAACCTATTGGTTTAGAACCCGAAGTTGCAAGCAGACGTTTAAGTTGCACAATATTCTGCTGAGTCAAGGACAAATCCCTGAAGTTGTTGTGCGCGCCTAGTGTAGATGTCGCTTCTTCAAGAGCCTGAACCAATCAAGCTCGAGGTGACCGTCCTTGTAGTAGCCACAATGAGTACAAGAGCGATCCTCGCCAGCAGGAGGAGTGGAGTGGTGGAGCACTGGAGCGGGGGGAAAACGGTATAGCAGACGGCGTAGAAAGAGAGCACAGAGGGAATATCAAGTAAACCTGCCCCATAAAGGCAAGTCTCCTCCGCCCGTATCTCATGAAATACAGCCACGAGCAAACAACTCAGCACACTATGGCTCAAACTCCTTATGAAGCTGAGACAAGAACTCACAGACACGATGAAACTCCAAGGCTGACCACACAGCCTGGCAACATTGGCAAGTACGACAACCAGCAGTGAAGAGAGTCAAGCCGGCGCTAGATAGTAGAACTCTATGCGTAGGAATCATCAACGGTGGAGTCACCGTGCTGAAGAGCATGCTGCTGGCAAACGACAAACAGGTACAACGCATCACCAAAGGGTTGATAGCGCTGGCAAAAACATGTCCACACCTCGAAGACTGTAGCGAGGCCCATAAACTAAGAGGAAAACTGAGGGAGAACACTGGAAGTGGGGACAGCCACCACTGTAAGACAGCCACCACTGTAAGCAAACAGAGACCGACGAATGGACGACCCTGGCTCTGGCGACCCTCGGGCTCGGGCGCGGCCGCTTCCTCGCCGCCCGTCCCTCCCGCCGAGTGGCGCCGCCGCCGTTGAAGCCTCCGCTGCCCCCCCCCCCCCCCCCCCCCCCCCCCCCCCCCCCCCCCCCCCCCCGGTCTTCGTCCCCCCGTCCCCGGCGCGGGTGATCTGGGCCGACATCGCCGAGGCGGATGATGTCGCCGCGGGCCGCCCCGTAATGTGCCGCGCCCGTGTCCCCCCTCTTGTTCCAGCTCGTGTGCCCGCCCCCCGCGGCTGCTCCGCCCTCGGGTTCCGGTACCTCACGGGACCCTCCTCCGTGCTTCAATTGTGGGATCGCTGGCCACTTTCAGGTCGCTTGCCCCAACCCGCCGATGTGCTACCTGTGCAACGACTCCGGCCACCCCGCGGCCCTTTGTCCGGACCGTCCGGTCTCCAAGGAGACCATGATGTATGGACACGGCATTGAGGGCTTAGGCTTCTTCCACATCAAGGTGCCGGACATCCCCCTCCCCCTTCCCCTTCGCTTCAGGCAATCGTCACCGTCATGGGGGAGGGTGTCGTGTCCCTAGAGATGATCGAGGCCGAGCTCAACCACCTGTGCCGTTGCATGTGGGATTGGCGTAGCCCCGACCTCCTCCAACGTGTTCTCGGTGATCTTCCCCGACGCCATCAGCATGGGGTACTGCACCCGCAGTGGCAACATCACCTTGGTCCTCAACCAGCTGGTGGTGGACATCTCCGAGCCGAAATGGGACCCCAAGGCGGTGGCGGTTCTGGACACGGCTTGGATCCTCATCGCCGGCCTTCCCCACATCGCCCGGTCCGAGCGGGTGATCCGCAATATGTCCAAGATCATCGGCAAGGTGGTGGTGGTCGATGAGCTCTCGCTTCGCAAGGAGGAGGAAGTCCGAGTGAAATCCCTGGACTCCTCCAAGCTTCGTGCCACCGTCTGCATCTTCTTCAACGACCAAGGCTTCAACCTCAAGATCTACCCTGAGCCGCCCAACCACGTCGGCCGCCCTGATACTCCGATGATGGCCACTCTGGGGGTGGTCCGGGTGGCGATGGCGACTCCCATCACCAGCGCCCCCGCCCTTCGCGCAACGATGACACGGAGGACGATGACGAGTTGTCTGAGCACTCCCGCTCTCCCTCCCGCGAGCCCTCCAACCCCCCTCCAGGCCGTGAAGGCTCCGGGACCGGGCGGTCCTGCTCAGCTGTACCCGACGCCGGGCTTGCTCTCCTGTCGACAGCCCCCCTCCCCTGTCGTGCCAGAGGAGGTGAGCGACATCTCCAACATGGGCCTCCTCGTCCTCCCAGCATCCTCTCCAAGATCTCCGTGCGCTGACACTGCCCTCAGCTCGGTGTCGCCGAGCCCGCCACCCTCACCTTCTTGCGGCCGGCCCCTCCGATGACTGACGGGTCGTTCCTCCTGGAGCCGCCTCCTGCTGGGGACCGCGACGGGTCGCCCCACCCAGCTCCGACTGCGCCCCCCTTCGCGGATGGGCTGGCTTTGATGGCCTTGGGTTCCCCCCTGCCTGAGATCGTCGCGCCGCCATCTTCCCGACCAGCCGCTGATGACCCACTCGCCTCTCCAATGCTGCTAACCACAGCGGTGCCCGACGTGGTGACCACCCCCGTCGCCTTGCACCCGCCGCGGACTGTGGCATACGCCAGGCGGACCCGATCCACTTAAGACGCCAGTGACTGCTTCCCGGCGCAGTGCCCGCATTGACACCGCTCGCCTGTCCGACTTCCCAGCTCCGTCCATCCCCGAGCGTGCCGAGCTCCGGGCGGCGGCCAGGAACCTCAAGTCAGGTTCGAACGACATCCCTCCCAGTTGTTCTTTCTCCGCACTTGAGGCTATTCCCCTCGGCCACCTCGCTAAGGTGGTCGCCGACTCGGCCATCATCTTCAGGGGGGAGGTTGGTCCCCCCTTAAGAGCAGATTGAGGCAATTCGCGCCCGCGAAATCCTTGATGGCAAACTTGCTGAATCTCGAGTGCGCCTCCTCCGCACCACCACGGAGCCGACCGACGTGGCCAATCCCACAGCTACGGCGCCCCCAACAGTCCCCGAGGAGGAGATCCGTGGTCGCACCCGCTCATGCACTGCTACCCTCCGGGCTCAGAGTGCCTCCCGTGTTTTGGGGTCAAGCAGCCCCCCTATGTCGCCTTGATGCGGATCCTCTTTTGCAACATCCGCGGCTTTGGCCATGATGGCCGGCGCCGCCAATTAATCGAATACATGCGAGACGAACACATCGACATTATAGCCATCCATGAAACCATGCATACGGAGTTCTCCCTGCACGAGCTCGACGGCCTTAGTCCCCACCTGTTTGCCTGGCATTGGCTCCCTTTTGGGACCATCAGCCATTCAGGTGGCATCCTTTTAGGCGTGAAGGATGCCACCTTCGAGGTGGGGGACGTGGATAGAGGTGAATTCTATGTTAGTATGGCGGTCTTCGAACGGGCTCTCAACTTCAAATGGGAGGTCATGATTGTTTACGGGCTGGCCGATCATCGTCGCTCGTCGGCCTTCCTAGACGAACTTCGGAGGAAGGTCTCTGTCACCCTACTGCCAGCGGTGGTCGGTGGAGACTTTAACCTCATCAGATCTCCCGGAGAGAAGAACAACAACCTACTCAACCTCCCCCGCATGCAGAAGTTCAATGACTACATCACGGACCTTGGCCTCCGCGAGCTAGATAGGACAGGTGCCAGGTTTTTTAGGCGTGAAGGATGCCACCTTCGAGGTGGGGGGCATGGATAGGGTGAATTCTATGTTAGTATGGAGGTCTTCGAACGGGCTCTCAACTTCAAATGGGAGGTCGTGATTGTTTACGGGCTGGCCGATCACCGTCGCTAGTCGGCCTTCCTAGACAAACTTCAGAGGAAGGTCTCTGTCACCCTACTGCCAGTGGTGGTCGGTGGAGACTTTAATCTCATCAGATCTCCCGGGGAGAAGAACAACGACCTACTCAACCTCCCCCGCGAGCTAGATAGGACGGGTGTCAGGTTTAACTGGACAAACCGTCAAGCCGGCCCGCTCGCTCCGTTCTGGATCGCGTCCTTGTCTCCCGAGAGTGGGAGCTCCGATGCCCTCTTGCCTCGCTTCGCGCGATTACCCGGATTGGTTCCGACCACATCCCCCTCCTATCCTCCTCGGACGATCGGCCTCCCACCCCTCCCCGGTTCCGCTTTGAGCTATTTTGGCTCAACCAGGGGGGGGTGTGTGGAGGCGGTCGGCTCTCAATGGGCCGCTGCCCGGACAACTCCCCAGCGCTCCCTCTCCGCGGTGGACTCATGGCAGCTTTGCGCCAAGCTTGTCGGCCAGTTAATGAAGGGATGGGCGCAACCCTGGGCCGGGACCTCCGCAATCACAAGAAGGCCCTCCTGTCGGCTATTCAAGCCCTCGACACCCACGTCGACACTTCCGGGATTTCCCCTATGAGTGGATGCTGAGATATGATCTTGAGGACCAGCTCTCGGTTATCTACACCGATGAAGAAGCGTACTGTCGGCTTTGCAGCACCCAACGGTGGGTCCTCCGCGGAGATGCCAACACGGCTTACTTCCAGGCGATCGCCAATGGGCGGAGACGCCGTAACTCCATCCATTGCCTCTGGGACGGTGACACCCCTCTCCACTGTCATTCGGATATACGTGCTCACGTTGACGGCTTTTATAAAGCCTTATTCTCCCCCCCTCCTCCTAGGGGTGGGACCTCCCTGGCCCCCGACACTTGGTCTGGCCACCAGCTAGTTTCGACCGAGGCGAATGCCGCCTTTAGACTTCGTTCTCTGAGGAGGTCTTCTTGGCTATCAAAGGCATGAGTCCTTCCTCAGCTCTGGGGCTGTATGGTCTCCCAGTGAAGTTTTTTAGAACATTCTGGCAGACCATTAAGCCCGGGGTCATGGCCCTCTTTGACAAATTCTATGTTGCATGGATTGCCTGAACTACGGGATCATCACGCTCATCCCCAAAGTTTCGGGCGCTTCAGACATCCGCCAGTTCCGCCCTATCGCCATTATCAATGTGATATTTCGGATTCTGGCAAAGGGGTATGCCAATAGGGTGGCCCTGCTCGCGGATGCCATTACCCACCCCAATCAATCCGCCTTCATCAAAGAGCGGTTTATTTTAGATGGGGTGTTGGTCTTTCATGAGGTGCTACATGAAGTCCGCTCCGAGCGCTTACGGGCGGTCTTCCTGAAGCTTGACTTCCACAAAGCCTACGACACTGTCCTGTGGCCCTTCCTTCGGGAAGTTTTGCTTCGCAAGGGCTTCGATGACCGTTGGGTGAACAGGGTTATGCAACTGGTTTCCCGCGGCCGGACCGCGATTAACATCAACGGCGAGATTGGACCCTACTTCCCCACCCTTTGTGGGGTCCGCAAAGGCGATCCGTTCTCCCCGTTTTTGTTCAACATGGTGGTCGATGCCCTAGCCTCCATCCTTGATAAGGCCAAATCGGCAGGCCATATCCAGGGCGTAGTCCCTCATCTGGTGGGAGGGGGAGGGGTCTCCCTCCTGCAATACGCAGATGACACCATAATGGTTGAGGGTTCTGCCTCCGATATCACCAACCTGAAGTTCCTCCTCCTCTGCTTCCAACAAATGTCGGGCCTCACGATCAACTTCGATAAGAGCGAACTGATGATTCTTGGTTTACTCTCCTGCGGAGGCCCAGGCCATGGCAGACCGACTGAATTGTAGGCTGGGTTCCTTCCCCACCACCTACCTGGGGATCCCCATTAGTGACTCTAGACTGACCGTTGCTGACCTTCGCCCGGCGGTAACTAGGATGCAGCACAGGGTGGAACCGTGGAGGGGCAGGTGGCTATCTAAAGCAGCCCGAACGATCCTCATTAACTCCTCGCTGCCCGGCCTCTTGTGGTTCCTCGTGAGCTCCTATAGCTTACATGAGATGCTACACCAGGAGATTGCCAAATACCAGTCCAGGTTCTTTTGGGCTAGCGAGGGGGAGTAGCAAAAATACCATATGGTCAGCTGGCCGGACATCTGCAAACCCAAGGACCAGGGTGGCCTCGGGATCTTGTCCTCCAGGCGCATGAACATCGCTCTCCTGACACGTTGGCTTTGGAGGATTGCCAATGGGGAAGGACTCTGGCTGACCATCATTAGAAATAAATACCTCTGCGGTCAGCCTCTCACCTTTTGCCAGCGCACCTATGGCTTCCAGTTCTGGCAGGCGGTTATCCAGCTCATGCCTATCCTCCGGATTGGTACCTCCATCTCGATGGGCTCTGGTTCCTCGACGTTGTTCTGGTTCGACCGGTGGGTGGGGGACTCCCCCCTCGCCGCCCGTTTCCCGGAATTATTCTCCATCGTGGTTGACCCTCAGTTCTCCGTCGAGGCGGCCCTTATTGACTTAGGGCGCCTTGCACTCTGTCGCCCCTTTGGTCCCCCGGAGGTTGCTACGTGAGATGCCATCCTCCAGTCCATTGCTCTTCAGCCTTTGGACGTGGACAACACGCTCGACTCCATGTCCTGGCGCTTGGAGTCCTCTGGTCAATTGTCGACCAAGTCCATATATCCAACCATTGCACCTTCCTCTGCCCCTGAGCCGTTTAACCTTATTTGGGACATTTGCTTACCGTTGAAGATCCGAATCTAAATGTGGCAGTAGATTTGTGGTCGTCTCCCCTCTGGGGTTGAGGTTTCGAAACACAACGGCCCTGGAGATGGGATGTGTCCCCTCACATCTTCTCCTATGTTACGGCTCAGTTCCTGTGGACCTGCTTCCGCAATGTGGTCGGTGGTCGTTGGTGTAACACCAACTTCCCGGACTTATAAATGGAAATCCAGGCCTCCGCCCCCCGCCACCGCCACATTTGGTGGATGTGCGTTGGGGTGCTTGCCTGGACGCGTTGGACTATCCGCAATAAGCTTGTCATTCAACGGGCTCCTCTTCGACGTGCGACTGACGTGATCTTCAAATTGTGTGGTTACTTGCAGCTTTGGCGGCCGCTTAGCCGCCTCCAGGAACGGGACGCCATCGACACCCTCGTCACCGACCTTCGCGCGATGGCCTTCCGAGTGGCGCCTCCTCTTCCACCCCCACCCCCGGAGCCAGACTAGGCAAATGGCCTCCTCACGGCGCAGGACCCTTGGACCGCCACTTGGGCTCTTACTTGTTGTGCCTTGTGTTTCTGTTTTCAGGGCTTGTTGAGTTGTGCCCTCAGCATTAACCCTATTACCTTGCTTGTGTGTGTCCTGACATTTGGCGTGCGTGTGGTGTGAACCTTTGTGTGGATGTTGTGGCTCGGGCGGTTTGCTTTATATATAAAGTGAGGCGAAAGCCTTTTTCGGTAAGAGGGAAGAGCCTCCTCACAGGCCAAAACCTACTGCTCATAAGCATGATCCGCAGTCTCATCAGCAAGCTTAGCAACGTCCTTAGCAGCTTGAGGAGCATCCGCAACAAGAGCCTGTGGTGTTGGCGAGTAGGAGCCACAGGAAGAACTGGATGCGGCGGACAGGAGACCTCACCAGAAACTAATGCCACGCATATGAATGTGAAAGAAGGCAACGAACTCGGTGTAGTTAGTACAATCAAAAAATAATCGGGCAACGAGGAATGACAACATAGCCCGATGACATAGGAGTTGTACCTGTTTTTTATATAATCTTTTTTTTAAACACCAAGCAATCGATTCATCCCAAACTAGGAAGCAGCTAGCAGCGACCCAAGCGAGAAGGCCTGGCCCAGCCGAACGAGGCCCGGCCGAGTCAACCTAGCCAAACAAGCAAGCTGAACGAGCAAGGAAGCCCCAAGCGAGATGGCTCCAACGCTATGAAATCAGGGAAGAGGGCGCTGAAATCCAGACGAAGTCGGGCAGATACGGGCATCCAGCAGGTGACGGCGGACGGGTGGGATCTGGCAGGGAGCGACGTACACGGGCAAAATCGGGAGGGATCCAAGCGAAATCCGGCGACGCAGAGTTGAATGGGCAGCGGCGACCTTCAGGGCGGCGGGATCTGGCATGGGAGAGTTGACTGGGGCGGTGGTGACCTTCCAGGCAACAGGATCCGGCGTGGCAGAGTTGACTGGGGCGGCGGCGACCTTCAGGGCAACAAGATCCGACGTGGTAGAGTTGACCAGCAGCGACAACCTTCAGGACAGCCAGATCCGGCAGGAAATCAGTGGGGCGCAGCACAATCCATCATTACGAGCAGACAAGAGCATAGGCTGTTAACCAAACATGGCGGTTGCTCAAATGGGATGAGCAAAACGCGAACATGCGGGTAGAGAAAAGTAGAGACGGACGGCGAATAGAAAGCAACGGCGGTGCAAGATTGGATAAGGGAAGCACGAGTTGCGTGTGCTAAAAGAAATACCTAGGCTCCAATACAGTGTTATGGATGCAACTCATCTCTATTGCATGGCCCAAGGGGCAAATATATAGTACGCAAGACTTGGGGTACAAGGAAGGAAACATAGCATGATAAGGACTTCTAGACTAGCACTAATACTCATTAGCAACAACCACCCTGGTTGAGAAAATCCGTCCGCTGTGCTGCCAATTTGTTCCTGATAATATCAATTAACTTCTGGAGGTTGTTCCTTGCACACTTTCTTGAGACTCAACAGGAGACTAAGATACCTGATGAGCAGAGGGCAGATTTTGCAACACACGATGTCACTAATTTCCTTGCCACGATGGGAGATAAAGAACTCTTGCTCATATTACATCGGAGGCCAGAGGCCCTACCAACAAAGGCCCTACCAACAAGGTTTTTGAGTCGCCGAGTCAAGCCAAGTCGCCAAGGCTGCGGCTAGTGGCTTGCTGGCTTGAGTCAGTGACTTACCTGGACTAATCGCCCCAAGTCGCCATGGCAGTACAGTGCACTCCCGCACCTGTTTCCCTCCTTTGCATAGCCCATTAATGCCAGATAAGCAAAGTTATCAGGCCGAACAGGCCCAGCACGGCCCAGCTAACCACCCTCGGCCCTCATCCACTCGCTAAACCTAGCGCTGCCAGCCCACACTCCTTCATCCGCGCCTCTCCCCTCGAACTTCTTCCTCTACGCCGCCGGCAAGGAGAGGCGGCGCCTCCTCCCCCGTCTCCTCTCCCTCCCCGCCTCCTCCCCAGCCTCACCCGCCTGCAGCTTCATCTCCTCCTCCCCCGCCTTAGTCTGCGCCGCCGCAGCCTCGCTCGAGGTCACGGCCGTCGCCGCGGAGGTCCAGCCGCCGTCGATCTGAAGGGGGTGCGTCGCTGGCGAGCTGCGGCGGCGCTTCCTAGGTCACGGCCGCGAGCGCCATGGCTTCCTGTCCTCCCGAGCTCCCTCCCTTTCCCTCTCTCTGTCGAGCCAGCAAGTCAATTAATCGACTAATCGCAGCGGTTAATCACAGAAAATCGCTGTTGAGCCAGCGAGTCGGGCGACTCGCTCCGCGAGCCAAGTCGCCCGTGCAAGCCAGTCACGGCGCGACGACTAGGCGATTAGTCGGCGACTAATCGGCGATTAGTCGGCGACTCAAAAACCTTGCCTACCAAACATATCAAGAAGGTAATTAACAGCATAAGCCTCGTCCGTACAAGCCTTGATGAGCACAATCACATCATCAACATATAAAGATAGTCTCTCAGGACGCAGTAACCCAGATGATATAGGAGACCCTCCTACTCGGCCTTGTCGAACAAAGCACGCAAATCATCACCAGGACTCGCTCTGGGATAATTCCTTCCGAAACATCTCTTTGATCTTACCGATTGCCTCCTGACAAAGTGGGAGATCTTTGGTTGTTAGGCCGATGCGCTTGGTGACAACGACCTAAGCCCGCTGATCCGCCATGAGCCCGACCATCTGCTGATTAGCGATATGAGAACTCTTCTGAGAGGGGGTAGCATCGACCAGATATACTCTGCACTTCTTTTTCCTTTGTACGCCAGGCGGGGGCAAGATGGGTTGTTGAGCCTTGCGTAGGGCTCACATGGAGTAAACGACCAGAGCCTGCACTACCCTAGGATGACTGCCCAACAGAAGCATCGTGGGCATCATCCCCGGATTTGCAGGGCGCTGTCCTGTCCCACAGAACCAGGGCCACAAGGGGCCTCATATTGTGCATTCGAGGTGGACCTCAGGCAATCGTCAATCTGCAAACCTAGGCCCACCAGCAACGACCACCTGGTTAATGACATCTACATGAACGGAGGCATGGGCCTCAGCCTCGCCCATAGCACCACCGAAGGATAGATTATTTAGCAAATCAAATCCTGACTGCGTGGCAGAGACAGGCGGAAGTGTGGTCCCACTAACATGACCTCATTAAGCAAAGCACAGTCACTAGCCAAGGGCTCAGCCAGCGACATGTTCACCTCAGTATACCAATAGCCTAGGATCTTCAAAGCCAGAGACAAAGGTCATGGAATCCGAGGGGGCGGACGGAGCACCATTAACGGTTGAACCGTGAACTGTTAGTAGCAAACTTGTCGTCCCCTCATTATCTGAGAAAGTTGAGCAGAATCACCTTTGACACTGCAGATGACCTGACTAATAGTCCCTCTGGACGAGGGCGGCCTGGCTCCGCCAACTTGAATAACCACTGCCCTAAGTCCAAGAGAATGGAACAGCGGTCAGAGATTACAATGGAGAGACAACTAAGTGACAACAAAGCAAGCGGCAGGGGTGCAGCTCCTCCCAATCCACCACCATGCAATACACGCGGTCAAGCTTTACCAAAGTGGGAGCAGCATGCTCATTGGACCTCGTGTAGTGTCAACCAGTTCTTTGAGCTCACATTCATTTAGGAAGTGATGGAATCTTCCAATCAAGCCAGGGTAGAGGTTATCATCGCTCTTGTCTTGTTGCGGTAGATCATGTCCCAACTGATAACCCAAAGGCCTGGTCGGATGGCTAGCAACTCACATCTCATCAAGCAAAGCGATAATGTCCTCCTCCTGCAACCCATAGACACAAGTCAACCACCAACAGTCCCCAAACAAGCAAGGATACGTGTGCACGATGGAGCGAGCAACCAGCATGACCAAGGCAATGGCAGGATCGACCTACGTGCTAGGCATCTCCGACCCCGCAATGGCGTGGATCAGCATGTGGACCTTTATGGTCGCCACAGCATCCCCTGCGGACGTGGCGAGCTTGTAGTACCCCTTTTCCCGCCACTTCCCCTATCCCGCTTCCTTCGGCCTTTTCCCTTTCTGACTGAGGTCGAGTCCACCTGCGAAGGCGGCGACATCTTCCATGATGCCACCTATCTCAAGTAGGACTAGCCTAATCAATCATTGGACGTGCCCGGAGCGAAGGCAGCGCCGCCGCAAGTCGACAACAGAGAATCCAGTCTTCCTAGCATGTACTTGAAGCGCCTCGTGACCAACCAAAGTCTGACCGCGTGCACATCGCCATTGCTAACGCCTCCCAAATCTGCATGCGGCGATCAACGGTAATCAACCATCTGGATAAACAGCGAGGCGACATGGGTCTTGACGTCCAGCGGCATGACGAGCTCAAACAACCCACCAATGTCATGCCAATGACAGATCATCCGATTGCACCACGTGGAAGTCCTCCCTGGTGATCTAGTTGCGTGCAGACACCAGCCGGTGAGCCAAAAAACTGCCATGTCAGCTCTGTCATACAGTCAGCGACACAGTGGTTAGGGTCCATATAGAGCAGGCACGGTCCATCAAAGGCGGGGTGGCGACCTTCACCCGTCACCGCCGACCTGCGCTTGCTACCACGACGACCACCATCTCAACGCTTGCTCTTGGGCTGCTCCACACCCATGTCTTCATCCTTGTTCGGGTCATCCAACTCATCAAAGCCATTGTCAGAGTCCACCACGTGACCCTCCGAGCGAGGGCCCTAACACGCACACTGAGACTTGGCAACCTCCACCGCCATGGCCTTCCCATTAGTGACGCCGTGCTAGGAGCGCTGCGAATCTTCATCAGACGAGTCCAAGCTGACGCCCCAACGATCCTCACGAACGTGATGCTGTTCAGGGCTACCGCTGGACAAGTGGTCCATGGCTACAGAAAGGGGAGCTCAGAAGTGGGGGTTGGGAAGGGAAGTGATCCTTAGGGCCAAAGTGGCGGTCGGCGGGAGGTGGACATCAGCAACAGAGTGGGAGGGAGGGTAAGGTTTGGTCTCATGCGCTCGCTCTCGCTTTCAGAACGAGTTCTCTTCACTCTCAAGGCCGTAAGGTTTGGCATGAGTGTAAATGATCACTTGCATTATTTCAAAAATAGCACCAAAACATTTTTCTAATGCCAAACGCGTCAGGTGACTCCAGCCATGTATAGTCAACTCAGCTTGTTGCCACTAGCCCAATTAGTACATAAGGTAAAACGTTGCTAGTGGATATCTAATGGCAATACTCTTGGCACATAGGAGCACCGTGTGGCGGCAAATTCGAAAATACATTCCACTCTAAAGTGCAAACCCTTGTATAGTGTATTGGTGTATCACTAACCGCAACAGTGTCATTTAAAAACAAAATAAATCATCAATTCAATGGTTCTCTTTTGAAGGAAAATGATTTCTTGTACTAATTCTTAGAAGAAAATCATTTGTACCTTTTCTAACATAAATGATCGTTTGTACCTGAATAGAACCTGCTTGATCTTGCCAGTGATATGTTGCAAATTATAAACAACCACCGTTTCACATGGCAGTCAATTGGGTGTTCTCAGTGGCATTTCTAAAATTAGTTGCTTCATTGTTGTATGGACCATTTTTGTCTAATTTTAATAGCAATGTCAAGTGTCACAAAGTAAGGAAACACTCAATGTCCTATTACGCTTCCTTAAGGTATCCACAAAGAGCAAAATGGAATACATGTATTGTCAATGCTATACCAAGCGATATGCCTATGAAATAATACTTTACTGATGTTTAGTGACGCTCAAAAATAAACTTCAGTGATGTGAGATAAGTTAATATATTTTTTTATAATCAGATAAAACAAAAGCATGCACTTCGTCTTGAATATATTATATCAAGTATGAACTAAAGATGATAGGAATAAAAGAGTGTCATGTGACAGAAAACCCCTTGAGTTAAATCAAATTATACATACCTCAAAGCTTTAGTCCCCATATCCATGAGATATGACCGTGCCTCATCATCATCATCATGTGAACAATCTCGCAATGCCTTCCTGTATTGCAAAATATCCTCCCGCAAATCCCCAGCACCAACACATCTTCATAGGAGAAATCAGTACTTAAAAAAATGCTGAACCATCATAACATGGGCTACATCAACTGCTAACTTAGTAACTTTCCAGGTACTGCACAACTACAATTTAAAAAATTCATATTGAAGCATAGCTTAAGTAAACGCCACATCTTATGCTATAATACCTGTCAATAACTTTGTCAACCTCTTCTTTGCTTTTAGGACCATGTATCAGTGCTCTAGTAAGGTTTAGTATGTCACGGTAGTCTCCCTGCCTGAGGGCTATGTCAGTGAAGGTTTTCACAGATACACTTTTTGTAAGAGAACTTGATACGAAGTGTGTTTCTGCTGTTTGTTCCATGACAAACTTTGCATCTGCACCAAGTCTCAGGCATGTAATGGCCATTGCATAAGCAACACCACCATATCCCGTGTGTGAAATAAAGAGATAGTACCTAGAAGATCTGTAAAGAAGCAATAGTGATTCTTATGTCCCGCAATTGAGCAACAGAAGTCATCAAGTTATATGAATTTTTGGATAAGGGGGCATACTCATTGATTGATGACTGTATTGAATCAACATCAGCAGCTAATGCTTCTCTTTCCCTGGTCAGAGGTATCCTTTTGTAGTCAATACAATACCCCTGATCCCTCAATGTGCTGTACACTTCAGCCGGTGTCATTACGTCCTCCAGATCTATGTGCTCCCAATAACCTAGTACACTGCATTGATTTGTGGCTGTGTTAAATTCTTCTTGATGCAGAAGCAGCCGACCTTCTAGCTGTTTAACTTCAGAAAGTATATCCTCCTTCAGCCTTGCCTCTATGTTCTCTACCTGCATACGATAGAATTTTAAGGATTGCCAAAATAAAAGGAACAGGCAAATATTGGAGGAGCTACTCACCATTGGGCCACTTATTCCCACATGCTTCAGTGTATCAACAGGTTGATCTAACTCTCTCAAAACAAACGGTGTTCCCTTGATGTAAACTACCACTTCCTCCCTAAGATCCGTGATGACCACCTTCTGAATAATGTCTCTTCCAGTTGCATCCTTACAGCCCAAGTATGACAGAACTTCTCTAGCTCCATCAACAGTTGGCGTTGCCATGCTATACACAGGGTATCCATCCACCTGAGGTTGACATGGTTAAAATTCAGTATTTTTAAAGAATATAAGTAGCCATATATTGTTAAAATGAACTTAGCGAAGAAATAAAGCGTGCTGCTAATGTAAAGAGAGGTCGGGGTAGACCCAACTTGACATGCGAGGAGTCCATAAAGAGTGATCTGAAGGACTAGAATATCACCAAAGAACTAGCCATGGACAAGGGTGCGTGGAAGTTAGCTATCCACATGCCAGAATATTATGGCGCTGCTAGAAGGAGGGCGCAAGAAGGCCGGCTGGGGGCCTTTTGCCCACGGCCGGGCAAGATGGAAGGATTTCCTTCTTAATTCTTGCTTGATTAGATTGATACATCTCCTCTCTTTATATAGAGAGGTTTACTTGACTCCCAAGCAAGGCTTACTTGACCCCTAAGAAAGCGACTTTTATCTCTAATTAACCCTAAAACTAACGGGCCCATTAGGCCCATTACGTACTCTAACACTACACCCCACCTGGACATGCAGCTTGTCCTCAAGCTGCAGCCTAACCAACTTATAACCATGACTCGACGCAACCCAAACCTAACACCTAAAAACAAGCCTTTTACATCTCGGCTTGTTTTATTATTCTCAACCTGAAATGGACTGGGACGATTTATTTTGGACCTCTTAACAAAAAGTGGATACCATCCGCACGTCGGACGTGCACGTGTACAGCCACCTGGATCCCATGGACACCATCTGGACAAAAGGAGTGCATGTGTATGGCCACTGGAAGTGGTCGCAAGAGTGACCAGCAGAGGCGCCCTTGCGGCGCCCGGTGACGGAATGCAGTGGTGCTACGTGGTGCGTTGTTGTCGGTGACACCATGCCTTCTTCCTGCCGGACGGCTGTTGGTCTGCACCGCACAGGGAAGAGTGGGGGGCTTGCGATGGAAAATGACGAGGAGGGGTGCGCCCCCCCAACCGCCAATGTCGCAGACTTGGAGGTCGCTGCCCGTGGGGAAAACACCATGCCTGCTGCCCGTGGGGGAAACCGCATGCCCAAGATCCCCGGCGCAGCGGATGAGATCGAGGTCCTTTGCGCAGCGAAGGGCAACTTGGAGGAGCGGCAGCTGCAGACCACGCATCTCCCGCACACGCCGACGCGCAGTAGCCTGCAGCCTCACCGCCGCCGACACGTGGCGGGTAGCGATCCAAGACGGAAGCGGCGACGGCGACGGCGGGGACTGGACTTGGTGGAGCGGGACTCCCGCCGGCGCGGTCGATGCGGGGCCGGAGCTAACCGGCGGTGGCGCACCGGGCAGCGGCAGCGGCTGCTGCGGCGGAGCGCCGGGCGCGGCGGAGGCCGGTAGGAGCGGCGGCTGCCAGTGCAGCCAGGGCTGGGCGGTGGTGGCGATGGATGGCAGCTGCAGTGGCCCAGCGAGCGCGGCGAAGGCCGCCTGGTGCGGCGGCTGCCACGACAGCCGGGACGGGGCGATGGATGGCAGCTGCAGCGGCTGCTGCAGCAGCCCGGCGAGCGCGGCGGGGGCCGCTTGGTGCGGCGGCTGCCACGGCAGCCACGGCGGCGCGGTGGCGGTGATGGGCGGCGCAGCCGGGTGCGGCCCATAGGACCCGGCCAAGAACAGGTGGATCTCCTGGACCGCCTGTGTTAGGTCCCGCAGCGCCCCGGACACCTCCGGGGTGAGGACGACGGGGGCGGGCGCGACGGAGGATCCCGGCGCGGGCAGGAGCGGGGCGACGGTCATGACCGGCAGCGGAAGAGACAGGTTGGGCGGCGGTGAAGACATGATCGAACCGAAGCTAGCTGATACCAAATTATTATGGCGCTGCTAGAAGGAGGGCGCAAGAAGGCCGGCCGGGGGCCTTTTGCCCACGGCCGGGCAAGATGGAAGGATTTCCTTCTTAATTCTTGCTTGATTAGATTGATACATCTCCTCTCTTTATATAGAGAGGTTTACTTGACTCCCAAGCAAGGCTTACTTGACCCCTAAGAAAGCGACTCTTATCTCTAATTAACCCTAAGACTAACGGGCCCATTAGGCCCATTACGTACTCTAACACAGAACCATGACTTGGTTTCGAAATCTTATGGGTTTCATTTCTAGCCTACCCCAACTTGTTCGGGACTGAAAGGCTTTGCTGTTATTGTTGTTGTTCTATATTGACCAACGAGACAGATGATGTAATAGCCATCATTATAAGTATTACTCCCTCCATCCCAAAATAAGTGATCACTTATTTTGGGACGGAGGGAATACTAATTAGTGACACTGACTATCATTTGAAATATGGTGATTCCAACAAAAGCATTGTCTTAAGGGGTCTGTTATAGTTATAGTTATAGTTATAGAAGTTCAAGTTACGTTGTCGCCGAGACCTATGGCAGAAATGAACATAACTTTTAGGGAATTCTTCTCAGAAAGTGGAAGTAGCATTAACACAAGTGATGGCAACTAGCAAAACTAGTAGCCTTCTCCACCAAGCATGCATACAACCTTTTACTTCATGATGATCATAAAGACTTGGACTACATTTGGGCCTCAAGCGTTCCAAACAAGATCAATGTCTTTACTTGGCTCTTATTCTACAAACGGCTAAACTCAAAGGATAACTTGCTCCGTCAACACAAAGCCTCCAACACCGCCTGCCCTAGGTGTGGCCACAAGTCAGAAGGTTGCGCACACATCTTCATCAATTGCCACCTGACTTCTAGGTTGTGGCGGTGCATTAGCATCAATCAAGGTGACGATATCAACCATCTTGGGACTGGCCTACCCAAAGCAATTTGGATGTCTCCATTTGGCCTTCGATTCTTTTAACCTATGGAAGATTTGGGAACCAAGAGCTTCCGTGATATCGACAACAGCTCTACCATGGTTAACATCATCTCCAATTTTACTTTATGAACTCATTGGTTTTGCCTACTCGTGGCGTCTATACCTCAACAACGCAAGATTTTGATCCAAGACGATATTGGATCCACCGTCGGCCACAAGCACATAGCAGCACGCCTATCATTGCCGTTCCACTTCCATGTAGCCAAGGCGCGGGCAACACAATGACATTCTGGACGTGGACATCCAACATGTGATAAAAGAAGTTGGCGGCCACACAAACGAAACGGAACAACTATGAGGACAGCCGTCGAATTTGGTGGTGCTGCCCAACAAGTAGACCATACGGTGGTTGAGGCCATCCTCAGTGTCGAGCAACTGGAGATGATCCGCACCCTAACGGTCAACAGAACAGCCACTGAAGCTTGGGAGGTGATCCATACGATTCACATCGGCAAAAATCGCATCCACAAGTCCATGAAGTCCACTGTGCAGAAGTTGGCCGGGAGTGGGAGCTGCTCACTTTCCACAACAGGGAGAGCTGAAAACTTTGCACTCTTCCTCTCCGGCCTCATCAGTTCGCTGACCATTCATGCTGATCACGTCGACAAACAGAGGGCATTGAGAACCTGCTACGCGTCGTTCCCCTGGCAAACTGCGTTGCCAATCAAGAGTTTCCTCGATGCCGTTGCTCTCAATTGAAGAGGTGACGAACAGCTCAAGGCTGTTGATGACCATTACTCCCTCCATCCATGTGCATAGAGCGTTTAAGGAGCTGCACCAGACACACTGTGATAGGCTAGCGTTAAGTTTGAGGTTGTGAAAACAAGCCTATCGTGTGCCCTCAAAAACACAATTGGAAGAAACATTTAATTGTGCATGCATGAGAATGGGAGGATTGAGATGTGAATGCATGGGAAAGGGAGCCAAGAAGTTAAAGGGGGTTGCATGAGAGAGTCAAACGAGAGGATGCGTAGATTACGAAGGATATTAATTACAACTACGACTAATACTTTTGGAATTCCTGGATTCTCTTAGGTGCCCAATACACTTGGACGAGAGGATGCATGGGAAAGGGAGCCAAGAAGTTAAAGGGGGTTGCATGAGAGAGTCAAACGAGAGGATGCGTAGATTACGAAGGATATTAATTACAACTACGACTAATACTTTTGGAATTCCTGGATTCTCTTAGGTGCCCAATACACTTGGACGAGAGGAGTACTAGCCGTCACCCGAGTTGGATCAGCCAATCATGTTTAGCGGCAAACTCTACACCTCTACTCAACTAAGAAGCAATGGCTCACCCGGATGCAGGAAAGGCAGGAAGGAGAGGGAACCTCCGGGACTCCCTAAGCCGAGCAGTGGGTGGTGATGCCCCATGGTGTGCAAAAGAAAATAAGCAACATGCCCGCTGCCAAGAGGGCACCTAGGATGACAAGCATGAGAGATGCCACAACTACATCCGCCTTGAGCATTGGGCAAAGGACTGACGCAAATCCAGGTAAGGCATGGGCACACCTCACCCAAGCCCATGAGGACGACGAGGGCATGCAACAGGAAGAGCCACGGGCAAAGGCATTCCTCGGAACTACGGATGATCGAGCATCTGGAGGGGTGGTACCTCGATATAGAGCCAACCAACCACATGACAGGCCATGAGAGGTCTTCTCCAAGCTCGATCACTTTGCGGTCGGCTCCGTCATGTTCAGGGATGGCTTGGTTGTGAGCGTCCAAGGCTGCAGCTCAGTCACTTTCATTGACAAGTTGGGCGCACACAAGGTCTTAATGGGTGTCTACTACATTCCTCTGCTCCGCAACAGCATCATGAGCTTGGGGAAGCTGGGAGAGAATGGCGCCGCCATCCACATCAACCGAGGAATCCCTTGCATCTAAGACAGGGAGAAGCATCACCTTGTGATGGTGCCAAACATACACAACCGGCTATATGTGGTGCACTTCAACATCGCTCACCATGTGTACCTCGTTGCACGCCGCAACTCCTTCGCGACACTAAGGCCCATGTCTCACCACAAGATGGCGCGTGGGAGCTTGAGCATGACTAACTCTGCGATGCCTGCATCACCACCAAGCATCGACGAACTCCTTTCGCTAAGAGGGCGAACTTCGGGGCTGAAAGGCGCCTTGACCTCGTGCATGGTGACGTGTGTGAAACACTCATGCCCACAACCCATGGGCCATCACTATTTCCTGTTGTTGGTTGATGACTGCACCCGCTACATGTGGTGAGCTTCAACATCGCTCATCATGTGTGTTTTGCTGCACGCCACGACTGCTTCAACAGATCGCGACACATGTCTCGCGACAAGATGGTGTGTGTGTTGCCGGAGCTCAAGCATGTGGACCAACTCTACGATGTTTACATCACCATAAACACCAGCAAACTCCTTCCCCCAAGAAGGCAAAATTCAGGGTTGAGGATGCCTCGACCTTGTCAATGGTGACATATGCAGACCAACGCAACCCACGTGGCCGTCACTATTTCTTGCAGTTGGTTCATGACTGCACCGGCTACATGTGGGTGTTCCTCCTAGCAGAGACAATGTGGCTACCTCAGTTCAGCGCGTCCTAACCAGACCGAGAGTAGTAGGGCAAGCCCCCAGACTATCCGGCCCATGCTGGTATCCAAGCACCCCCAATCAAATACAGAACAAGACGTGTATGGTCCTGGCACCCCCACCGCCTCAAGCACCAGGACTATCCGGCTGGATTCACCCCCGACTGTCCGGCCCTATCTTCACCAGCCGCCGCCAGACGCGGAGTCCGCATGGCCCAATGACCGGATTGTCCGACCCTGTGTCTCCATCAACCGTCATCTCGTGTCTGCCCCATGCCAGCAACAGCGCCCGAACTATAATAGCCTTCCAAGCCGAATTGTCCGGCTATGTCCTGTATGCGTGCAGTGAAAAGGCCAAACCCATGTATCACTTTCCCAACTTACCCTTTCATGACTAGACTATAAACACCCCTCCTCCTCCTTCATCCTAGGGTTAGCTAAGACAAGGTTAGACATTAGAGCTTACGTCATGTACCTCCCCATGTGGGATTCCTCCTACATGGAGTTGGTTCCCCTAGTGGAGATCAAGGCCTCCTCTTAAGGAGAAGATTCCTCTTGTGGAATTCAAGCCCTCCTTTGTCCTAGGACATAAGGAAGAAGATCTCCCACCTCATTCTTACCTCTCCCTTGGATTTGTAAGAAACCACGTGAACTGTGTGGTGTGGTCTATGGTCACAAGAGGGTGTTGCCTTGGCATCACTAGTTATCCATGTGTTTCACTTGTGTTTCCCCATGATTTCCTAGTGATTCCCCGCGTATTCTTTGTGTTCTTCCCCAATCTACCTCCATTTCGTGAAGATCGGGCCACCCTACGGCTTGCCCCGTATCAACCTCCATTTCGTGAAGATCGGGCCACCCTACGGCTTGCCCCGTATCAATTTCCAAGTCCGTTGTCTCCAACCATGATGTCAACTTTGTGAGCTATTTTTCGAAGACGTTGTGGGCTAAGCTCGGTGTCAAGCTCCTATTCTCCACCAATGCCACCCACAAACTGATGGTCAAACCGAAGTCATAAACCGCACTCAATCAACCCTACCACGTGTTATGATCAAGAACTTGAAGTCATGGGACGAGTGCATTCCTCAAGTCGAGTTCGCCTACAACTGCTCCACTCCACCCACTCAATGACATGCAAGAGTCCATTTGAGGTGGTGTACATTTCAAACCTCACACCCTGCGACCCCCAACCACTACCACTTCAAGAACGCACAAACTTGGGTGCCACCAAGCGCTCCGAGTACATGAAGCAACTACATGAGGAGAAAGGCCAACATTGAGCAACAAGTTCAACATCAAGCCACCAAGTTCAAAGCCAATCGGCAACCAATGATCTTCCAACCCGGTGACTTCATTTAGGTATATCTTCGGAAGGAGCATTTCAAGAGGAGCGGATGTTCGAGCTCCTGCCAAGAGGATACGGACCATTCCAAGTTTCCAACATATCAACGACAATCCCCTAAAAGAACATATCAACGACAATAAGGTAACTCTTTTCCTTAACGAAGGTCCTTCCAATATTCATGAGAATGAGTTGCTACATCATGGTGGAACTATATGTGACTATGTATGATCAGGCGTGATGGCTTGGATGGCTTGGAGCACAGAGAAGAAGAGATGATGATGAACGAGGAAGGCATGGAGCACGAAGATGGCATCCCAAGGCAAGGTCAAAAACAATGAGAAGGCCTACCCAGAGACTCCAAGCCACCTCCGGAACACCGAAGGCTGCCTCGAAGGAACCCCGAAGTCTTCGGGTTGACCCCCGGTGTCTAGGATTCGTAGCTCTCTGATACCCCGGATTCGCACACTACTAGCTAGCCCAGAGTATGCCCGATGATACACTGGAGATTCCGGAACCCCTGGAGATTCCAACCCAACCTGCCATAGTAAAGTCAGCTTGGGGCCTCGTAACTCTCCCACTTACCTACTCTTTCGCCCCCAACCAACTATATAAGACACCTCTTTAGATCTAGGGTTAGCAAAGCATAAACTAAAAAATTGAGAGAGCTTTGCTCATCTATCCTCCCCTAGTGGAATCAAGACCTCCCTGGTGGAGAAGACTCCGAGGAGTTCAAGACCACCTCCAGGTGAAGGCTTCCATGAAGCACAAGACCTCCATCTCTTAGGATTTGAGACGAACTATCTACTCTTGTTTTACCTGTTTCCTTTGGAGTTGTTGGATCAATTGAACCTCTTTGTGTAGATTTTGGTTATATAATGTGTGTGTTGGCCAGAGGATCTTATGTTCTCCTTGTGATTGCTTGTCATTTCACCTTAGTTCTTGAGTTCTTCGTGTTCTTCCCTACTCCACCTCCAGTTCATGAAGATCAGGCACACTAGCCATAACCCGGTGCATCACTTGTGCCTTCTACTTTATTAGCTAGTATAGTATAAGTCGGCTTAGCCTTTCTTAGTCTGTATGACAGTATGAATGCTGACAGCTAGGTAGTCAATTAGACTTGCCTGTACTGGTAGCTGCTAGAACTGCATTGTTGGTTTAGCAACCAACTTGCCTATGTACTATATATAAACCTCAGCTTCAGAAAATAGCACTGCTGTGTTCAGCCCCAGCTCACTATCTCCTCAAGTCTGTAACATACCTATCTTTATGTGCCTATGTAACACTCTTTTTGTATTTCAGATCCGCTTTGAGTAGTATATTCAGGTGGGGAAACTCTAGTCTCAATCCCGACCCCACCGGTGATTCCTCAAAAACAAAAAGGTTTGTGGTCCAAATAGAGCACTGCACATGGTGTGAGCTAGTAAGATAAATTTTACAATAGAAGCCTGAATTCTTACACTAGTTTAGCTACCCTGATGGGTCAGAATGTTTGAATAACATAGAAGGTTTAACTCACAGAAATAAATAAGGATATCAATAATGATAGAACTGTATATACATCTAGCGAGCAAATATGGAGTTCACATTGGTTAGTTGCACAGTTAGATACCTTGATAACATGTGGTGTACCACGGAAGTTCATGCTACTTGACCTTCTCTGCCCAGGAAAGAAATACATTTTGAGTATGGATCCCTTTCCCAGAACAGAACCATTACGGGCTTTCACGATGGAAGGTTGACATGTTGCTTTATGCTCATCCTGCAGATGGCAAATAGTTTTTAGTAACATCATGTCTCCAAAGTGCCCAAATGAAGCTTTGGAGAGAAGAGAAAGATATTTACAGGTACAGTGAAAAAACGCCCAGGTCGCAGTCTTATGCTCCATTTCATGGTTTGGATCTCCGGACGCTGTTGCAGCCAATTTTTAAATGAGATCTTTGTTTCTCCTTGCCCGCAGAAACCATCAAATGCTTCACTCCCGAGGTATGCCGAGAATGCAATTAATTTCAGGTACCTCTCCAAATATTCAGCACCACGATTTAATGCGACTCTCCTAACTCTTGGCTCCATATTTTGTTGATTAATCACCTTTGTGTATTGCAAAACAGCTTGGCGAATGTTCTGCAAAGCTGAACACTTGTCAATAACAGTATCTAAAATCTGTCTACACTCAATCCCATTGTCAAATAGCCTTGTAATCTTTCGCAACAGAAGGATGTCATTAATGTCAAATCTAGGGTGTAGCTCTGTCAAAGTGTGAGGTTTCCATGATTCTGAATTCAAGTGACCATTGTGGTCCATTGTTTCTTCTCCGCTTGAGTAATCGGCATCAGTTGTGTCTTCATGATTATTTTGGATGGCTGGCATTCCAATAGGTCTGCCGTTATTGATTCGAAGTCTGAGCAGGCAAGCAATCACAGTACCAGTAGTTGTTCTGCCCCTGCCCATCTATAAGACCACAATGTTAAAATTCAAGTTTTTGAAGCCTATGATATGAAGAGCCAATACTTCTCTCAAATAACAAGTATAGAATTCTTTCCCAGCAAAGAGATAAGTTGTAGTACCTGGCAGTTGAATACAAGAGCAGCATCCTTGCAAGCAGCTGCGACATTAAAGGCTACCGTATCAAAATCTGAACTTTTGGGGGCCTTACCATCAGTAATGGGCACTCGTGCATATTTGATTGGAAGGCCTTCAGAGTCCAAACATTTGTATACCTCCAGTGGAGTCAGAACAGCTTCATTATTGACATTTTCCCATGCATCAAAGATCTCACCATTGTCGGTTTCATGAATAACCATTATTGCCCCATCATACCGTTCTGCTTCTCGTAAAATATCCTCCTTCAACCGAGCTTCCATACGCTCAACTCTATCACGACCGATCCCCTGACATCAGTGAATTTTCTCTGATTTAGACCACTAAATGTTCCTCATGGAAAGTACAGGATAGCATATCACATATCACATTCAATGAAATGTTTCTATACAAGACTAATTAGTTTAGGTGTGATTAGAATGCTGAGATACAGTCTGAGTCTTGAGGGACAGGTCAGCCTAGAGAAGGCTACTCAACATATGAGAGCTGATCAACCCAATGTGAACCAAGCCCCACAAGCCACAACAGGTAGTTTATTCAAGTACTGAACATGTTTAGACATTATAATTGACAAGTTCACATTTTAATGGTCTGAATAAATGAGCAGATTTTTTTTCACACAAATAGTATCAGCACAAGGCCTTTGGACACCCGACAGCACCTTCAAGCTCAGTACTTGTACAAAAGCATATGCAGAAATAAAGATAACTTAGTTGTGGATTCAAATTAATCATCATGTTTAGTGCTATAACTTGTGCGGTTAGTGCAAATTACTATTCAGAGAGAGAAAATGAAGTCATGTTGGAGAAGCAATGCATGGAAATTGTCATATGAAGTTATTTTGTTTATACTAACACTACAAATCATAGCATCAACTATCTGCCATAAATCCATAGAGGCAACTGGAAATGGAACATACCGTGTACTCAAGCATATTCTTGTACGGTCTTTCTACTTCTCGTAGCACAAAAGGCTTTCCATGTATATAAATGACGGGCTCTTCTCTCATATTATGCCAGAGTATCGGCCGGTTTCCCTTGCTTGTACTAACTCGCTGAATAACAGCCCGAATGCCATCAACAGTAGGATTTGCAACACCATAGACTGAAAACCCCGGAATTTCCCGGAAATTAGGTGCACCCTCAACTCTTTCAGGCAAATTAAGATTGTGACACCCTGGACAGTGATCACTTTTTAAAACAGTTTGACGTCCAAGAACTTCTCCATTCCTCATGGCAGCAACAACATCCATCTCATGTGGGCGCCCATCAGCAGATTCAATAATTTTTGGAAGAGTAGGTTTTGAGCTCGAATAACCAAGAGCGCCCATTGGATCTCTCCTCAGCAGCCTGAATATATTGAAATATGAAACGACTTACAGGTTATGTCAAATAATGCAACAAGAACCCATAAACAGAAAATTAAACAGTTTTTGCTGGTACTATTATAAATAGTTTTTTTAATATGGTGTTCTCGAGTATTAACTGTGCAACAGAAAGCGTCATTACTAATGTTTTACAGTGAGAGATAAAGTCCACAGATTGGCGGCATGCGAATAGTTTATCATGGCAATATAGACTTGTTTGTTCTTCCTTCTATGTCACATTAGTAATGAGCCATGTGAACAAAACACAAAAGTTGCATTGTGAGCTAGGGCTAACTGCAACGAATGCTCCTATGGAATTCTGAAATGCTCTTAAACTGAAGTGCAAAGATGTTACAGAAGCGGCTACGGGCCCTAAATTATTAATTTATTATCAGTGAGCTGGGGATGATCACTAATGTAACGTTATAATGGATCATATTGATATATGATGTCAGTGTTCAGGATAACGGTAACTGGTACCATACCGGTCGCGTGCTCATTAGAGGTAAATAGGCGAATTTTCCAGTTAATCACTGATAAATTAGTTAATCGGCCGATAAATCAGTTAATCAGCTATCAGTGACCCAACAAGTAGTGACTAACTGACCGAGATGCCGATTAACTAGCCGATATTTGGAACAATTATGATTACAATTTTATGCCAAAAGCTGGAACCTGACCCGTTTAGGTTTTTGCAACAAAACCAACAGTTCATTTTTTTTCTTTCTTTTAGCACAAAACTGGACCACAATTGAATTAGCACATTTCATTTTATTTTAACACTTTGATAAGTAGAATATAACCATCAAGGAATGTGGCGCCAATCATGCATGCAATTGCAGCAGATTGGTGGTGGGCTGGGGTAGGTAATCTACATGGAAACTGGAGAAACCAGTTAACCAAGCAGTTACCGTTAAGTAATTCCAAGCCCTGGTAAGAAACTAAATAGTTCCATTTAATTCTGACAATAAAGATAATTCTTCAAATATAGGCCATGGACTAAAGAAGCACAGAATTTGAACAGCAAATTACAGTTGTGGTAATTATTCAGATACATGTCATGACCTAAAGAATTACTGAGCTGCAAAATACAAATCGCGCCTGTGGTCTGATGGTCACCCTTGTGGATACAAGAATGTCTTACATTATGGGACGGAGGGAGTATATACTAGTTTGTTTTTTCCTCTAACATTCTTGCTATGATTTATGTCTCTAGTTAGATCAATATGGTGTTTGGCCGAAATTAGTGAGTGTTTAAGACATCATATGACTTGGTCAGAACACGGGAGAAGCTGCGAGAATGAGTGGGAAGGTGGGATATAACAAAGCATCTGTAAAATGCCAGAAGAGTGTACAAGATGTTAACCTTCTTACCTGTACCTATTAATTTTGTTATAGTTATACTAGTGATGTCTTTTGACCTTATGCATTCTAGTCTATTGGCACCCTCTTGTTAACTTTTGGCATCCTCGTGTATGTGTATATATGCTGGCTTTGGCCTCTCAATAATATCAGTTGCATATTTCCTAACATGGTATTACAGCTTAGGGTTTTTTTTCCGCACGCGCAACCCGTGCTCTCGATCCAATTTTGCGCCGCCATTGTTTTCTTCACCGGCTGCTGCTACACCTCCCTTCCCTGTTGGACGCCGGTGCTCTCCTCTCCCGGCTAGCCGCTCCTTCTCTCCCTACCAGCTGCTGCTCTTGTCTCGTCAACGCCAGCAGACACAAGTTACCGGTCTGTAGATTCTTCACGGCTTCCCTGCACGTCCAGATCGTGCACCACCCAGCTCGGAGATCGATGGCTCTCGTCGAAGTTTGGCTGCCGGCACTGGTTCTCGCCCAGGCTGCCGTCCACGGTGCTCGGTTCCCCCAAGATCAGCCGGCGGCCGCTGGTTCCACCGCAGGCTTCGTCCAGATCGTGTGCCGCTGAGATCGCCGGCTCTCCAAATTCGGCCGCCGGCCACCTGTTACCGCTCAGGCTGTCGTCCGCGGCGCCTGGTTCCCGCCCAAGATCGGCCGCCGGCCGCCGGTTTCCGTGCTCCACCACCGCAGGCTTGCGTGCGTTGACTGCGTCAGGGTTGCGTGATCCACGCAGTGTGTGCGTGCCAGCTAAATTGTTAGATCGGCAGGCGTGCGTGCTATTCTCCAGGCCCGTGCTAGATCGGCTTGCTTAGGTCGCTGGTGGGCCTGCTAGCTTTGGCCTCTCAATAATATCAGCTGCATATTTCCTAACAAATTTCACTTGATGTAAATCACAAACTGGGTTACCAAAATTCAACAAGTTGTAGTTATGTATTTATACAAAATGGCAATGCTGCATAAAACTAATTAAATATAGTAGGATGATGGAGCTGTGTTCAGTTATTAAACTTGAGTGTCTGGCCTTCATTCTTTATTGATGCCAATTAACCGTTGGCATTCATTCTTATAGCAAGACAATAACTTGAGGAAAAAATGCATGTAAACTGACATGGCACTAACTGTTTGATAGGAGACATAGTTACTACATGACTCGACACTCAAGCACCAATGTCTTGAACATGGAGACTGCCTAGTAGAAGTGTCAGCGCGACCTAGCAATCATTCCAAATAAACTACAAAAGAAAACAATTACAAAGAAAAAATGCACTAAAGTAAGCAGATAGCAGTTCTTTGAATATCCACATTCAGCCTACTATTCAATGAAGTGGCACAACAAGGAGGGTAAAAAATTAAGACTTGTCTTGTGTCTCAAAGGAAACAAAGTTTGGGCCAGATACACTCTTACAAGCTATGAACTGTTGGCATTCGTATGCGGAAGTACCATGGCTCACCTTCGAAGAATGCTGTACAGTTCAGGTCTCGCTCTCATCCAATCAGAAAAACTAACTCCTGAAGATGTTGCTTGGTGAGCAGAGCTCACCGAATGTACATAGACAGCAAAACATATGAGGAAGTAATAACGTTCCAAGTACTCCACAAAGAAGGAAAGTGATGCCTCCCGTTTCATCTCATCAGGTTGCCGAAGAGTGCTATTGCGGTAGGTCGCAATAGCTTCTCTCAGGTTCTGTTCACAAGGACAGCAAGCACAAACATGAAACAATAAGGTTGCTTGAATTGAGTTATCAGGACATAAAACGGCATACCTGCATAGAGTCACATTTGTCAATAACTTTGTCCACTTGTCTTTTGCCTTCAACACCACCCTGCATAAATATCAGACACAGAGTCACTACTGAGAGAAACTAAGTTAAAAGGAGAACAGTTTAACATATTCAGATTATTGCCTCCAGAACTCGGACTAAGCTCCTAATGACAGCATATTCTCCTCTGAGAATTGCTTCTTCTGAGCTAGGACTGTAGTCATCTAAATCATTTCCAGCATAGAAAACCTTCCCAATTGAACTTGTCCTTGGGATACCTGCAGCAGAAAGCACCCCACGTTAAATATCTGAAAATCCAAGTATAGGTGTAAACTATAAGCGCATAATGTGATAACCATACAGTCAGACAAGTACGCACCAGGCAGGCTTTCAGTTGCCATCAGTATATATAATATTATAAATACTAAATAATCTAGTGAAAATTCAAAACACGTGACAATCATATAATTGTGCATGTGGAGCATTATATTTCTTGACCAGTTCTATATAACAAACTGGTAACAACGGTGCACACCTGAAGCTCCTATCCGATTTAGGTAAACCAACGTAGATATGACCATGCCGGTAGTAGTCCGTCCCCTCCCCATTTGACAATTAAATACAATTTCAGTCTCCATATCAACTTGAGAGATTCGATGTACCTGTTAGACACATCAAAGGAAATTTAATTCTATGTAACATACTTTCCAATCTCAGTATTTTTATTATTGCAATAGCTGATTGTCTGCGGAGAATGCAATCCCTGCTAAATGTGTTTCCTACTAACTGTGTCAAAAGAGTTGAAAGTTAAAGCATAAAGAAATAGTGTGACTAGCACACAGATCTCGTGGTAGACAGGCAACCTGGACGAGTGAAGGTTCAATTTTACAGCAAATATAGTGAAGACATAGGGACGAGAAGTTACGTGGAGAACCTAATGGCGGCGTATAAAACTAACCAGGTTATCAAAATCCCCTTCCTTCGGAGCTTTTTCATCAGTTATAGGAACACGCTCGTAATCAACAAGGTATCCTTGGTGTTGTAACTCCTCATAGACCTGCAGATGAATTAAGTTTTCTCAAAAATACCAAGGAGAGGTAAGAGGTATGTTCTAAATCATCAACCATGGAGTTACCTCAAGTGGAGTCTTAACTGTATCAGACATCACTGACTCCCACTGGTCCACCATCTGACCATTCGGCAGCTCATCAGTAACTAGGATCTTATTCCCATATCTGCACCATCAAATATTGCATTATAAAAACCTGCTCGAAGTAAACAGAGAAGTAGTTTATCTTGCTAGTAACGTACCTTGAAGCTTCCTGAAGAATATCTTCTTTCAAACGAAACTCCATCTGCTCGACTCTCTCCCGGTTGATTCCCTATATTATATTAGCAAAAGTCAAGGATTAATATTAGGTATCATGAAAATAAAATGGAAGCTATATGGACATCAACAAGGTATCTTCTATGGGATGGCTCAACTGTATAGCCTACGTGTAACTGGAAATACCCAAATCGACAGGAATCCCTAAGAAGCTATAGTTAACACCTCTGCACCAAAACGTCACAATCTCTTTAAACAAAGCAATAGCATTGGTATAAAGACATTTGTGTCATAACTTCCACTGTGGAAATTTACCAGGACAACTATCTCCAATATAAGACATTAATGAGATTGTAACATAACCAGTAAATTTGGGAAACCATAAATTATCAGAAAATGCACGCAAAATAATTATCAAAGTCAGGTGTCGAAGCAAACCGTATATTCAAGGTTTGAGAAGGGTCTTTCGGCATCTCGTAGAACAAAAGGGCGACCATTGATATAGATAACCTGTGTAATATTAGTGGAAAAACACATATTACTAGATGTGATAACAAAAGACATAACATATGAGTTAGAGCATACATGGTACTCCCTCCGTCCCAAAATAAGTGTCTCAACTTTGTACTGGTACAAAGTTGTACTAAAGTTGAGACACTTATTTTGGGACGGAGGGAGTATAATATAACCTGTTCAAGAGAAACTTCACTGAAATTTCAAATTTAAGCAAAATGCTGCTAAAAGCACAACAAATTTTGAAAAGTACATATTGTTTAGACATGTGTCTCAGATAAACCAAAAAATTGAAGTCAAAGGCCTCTATGGAAAAGATATAGAGACATATGATTAATGGAACATATAGATTTTGTATAGATATTAAACATATAACAGAAAAGTGGCTTCTATCATATGTATAGACATTAGATAACATGTTTAATGTTCGTGGAAAGACCTCTTCCCTACCACTCTCTATTTATTTGCATCCAGTTGCAACTTGATATTCTGGTCAGCTGAGCATCCATTATTTGCTCATTGTAAATTTCCATAGTTTTCAAAGTTATAAGCATTGTGTTTTGCATATTTTGCACAAAGACTCTAATATGATAATTAGCTATCTTACTGGTTCCTCCCGAAGACTATGCCATAGAACTCGGGTTTGCTTTCCCTTCTTTTGTGCCCCAATATGATTTAGCACATTCACAATTCCTTCCATTGTGGGCATTGCAACACCGTGAACACGCAGTGATCCTGCCTGAAAAAATGGTGATAATGAGTATGACATGACACCTTTGTAAAGCATGAAGACCGAGCATATGGAATAAATTTGAAGGATGCTGAAAACCTAGGCATCATGTTGAATTTACAGAATCCCGTCAAAAAGGAAGCTAGATTATTGCAAAACTGAGATGTACATTTACAAATGCATTTTGTACGCAGGCACAGCAGTTAACACCCAAAAGCACAAAAACACTGTTTGAAACTCAAGCCTACATTATGATGAGATACGTACGTGACAAACAGACAGCTAAGAAAGATAACAACGCTAAAAAGCAGGTCCTTTGGGGATTTTTTTTGTTGTCCAAATTGGCACGATTTCCTTGAAAACTCGGGGAATGAGGCCAGGAAATCGTACAATTCAGAGGAGGTTGAGACGTAACCTGCCGGTAATTGGGCGCGCCGTCGATGTGCGGGGTGAGGCGCTTGTTCTGGCAGCCGGGGAAGTGGTCACTCTTGAGGATGGTCTTCTTCCCGAGCACGGAGCCGCCCCTGCTGCTGATGACCTGCTCTCCCACCGCCTGCACGTCGTCCATCTCACCCACCTCCATCCTGTCCTCCACCAATCCTCCTCCTCTGACGGTGCACCGGCTTGTAAGGCACCGACAGGGCAGCGAGGCGCGTGATGCGGATACGGGGTAAGAGGAGGAAGGGAGAACGCGGCGGTGGGAAGAGAAGGACGGGGGCAGAGGAGGCAAGGAGCCAGTAGGCGAGACGAAGACGATGCGATAGGGGGAGGGGGAACGAACAGAAAAGAGGGGAGGTCGGGTGGGAAGGCCGGCAGGCTCTCCAGCCGCGCCCCCGCCGGGCCCCAGGGCGCCTTTTTACGCGCCGGCATGAAAAAAAATCCTCACTTGTGTTTCAAGACGTCGAAATTCGCCGGCTCGGTCTATTTTTGGGCCCGGCGATCGCAGACCGAACCCAACGTTCTGGGCATTCGGGGGCTCCGATGTAAGGGGGAAACACACCTGGACCACCCCTGTCAGGCGAAAAGTTAAGCCAATCGTGCAGATTCGCCCCTCACCCCCCGCGCGCTCGGCCACTACCCTGCCAATCTCGGCGCCGCCCACTGCCCAGCACCCATTCCCCGTCGGAAAAAAGAAAAGGTTTCGCCGCGATAGCCTCTTCACCATCGTCCGGGCGAGTTTCCGGCGCTCCGGACGTGCAGGGCGGTATACCGGCGGGTGTGCGCCCACCAAGCCTGACAGGTGTTCGGCGTTTTTGTCTGCTCAGGATGGACTCTGACGACGAGGAGGCGCTCGCGGCGCTGCTGCAGGAGGGAGCCGATTCTGACGTCCAGGACGAGGAACACCTTGTTGGGGAACGTAGCATACAATTTCAAAAAAATTCCTACGATCACGCAAGATCTATCTAGAAGATGCATAGCAACGAGATGGGGAGAGTGTGTCTACGTACTCTCGTAGACCGAAAGCGGAAGCATTATGTTAACGCGGTTGGTGTAGTCGAATGTCTTCGCGATCCAACCGATCCAAGTACGAACGTACGACACCTCTGTGTTCTGCACACGTTCAGCTCGATGACGTCCCTCGAGCTCTTGATCCAGTAGAGGATCGAGGGACAGTTCCGACAGCACGACGGCATGATGACAGTGATGGTGATGTGATCCGCGCAGGGCTTCGCCTAAGCACTACGACAATATGACCGGAGGAGTAAACTGTGGAGGGGGGCACCGCACATGGCTAAGAGATTTCTTGATGTGCCTTTAGAGTGCCCCCTGGCCACGTATATAAAGGAGGGGGGAGAGGCCGGCGGCCAGGAGGGGCGCGCCATGGGGGGAGTCCTATTTGGACTCCTAGTCCATGTAGGATTCAGACCCCCATTTTCCTTTCTTCCACCAAAGGGAATAGGAAGGAGAGGGAGAGGGAAAGGGAAAGGGGGGCGTCTCCCCCGCCCCCTAGTTTAATTCGGACTGCCATGGGGGGCAACTCCTTGCAGCTCTTCTTTCTTATCCACTAAAGTCCAGTAAGGCCCATTATTCCCCTAGGGGGTTCCGGTAACCCCTCGGTACTCTAGAAAAATATCCGAATCGCTCGAAACCATTCCGATGTCCGAATATAACATTCCAATATATGAATCTTTACCTCTCGATCATTTCGAGAATCCTCGTCATGTCCGTGATCTCATCCGGGACTCCAAAAAAACTTCGGTCACCAAAACACATAACTCATAATATAAATCGTCATCGAACATTAAGCGTGCGGACCCTACGGGTTCGAGAACTATGTAAACATGACTGAGACACATCTCCGGTCAATAACCAATAGTGGAACCAGGATTCTCATATTGGCTCATACATATTCTGCGAAGATCTTTATCGGTCAAACCACATAACAACATATGTCATTTCCTTTGTCATCGGTATGTTACTTGCCCGAGATTCGATCGCCGGTATCTTCATACCTAGTTCAATCTCGTTACCAGCAAGTCTCTTTACTCGTTCCGTAATGCATCATCTCGCAACTAACTCATTGGTCACATTGCTTGCAAGACTTATAGTGATGTGCGTTACCGAGAGGACCCAGAGATACCTCTCCGATACACGGAGTGACAAATCCTAATCTTGATCTATGTCAACTCAACAAACACCTTCGGAGACATCTGTAGATCATCTTTATAATCACCCAGTTACGTTGTGATGTTTGATAGCACACAAGGTGTTCCTCCGGTATTCGGGAGTTGCATAATCTCATAGTCAGAAGAATATGTATAAGTCATGAAGAAAGCAATAGCAATAAAACTAAACGATCATTATGCTAAGCTAACGGGTGGGTCTAGTCCATCACATCATTCTCTAATGATGTGATCATGTTCATCAAATGACAACACATGTCTATGGTCAGGAAACTTAACCATCTTTGATTAACGAGCTAGTCAAGTAGAGGCATACTATGGACACTCTGTTTGTCTATGTATTCACACATGTACTAAGTTTTCGGTTAATACAATTCTAGCATGAATAATAAACATTTATCATGATAGAATGAAATATAAATAACAACTTTATTATTGCTTTTAGGGCATATTTCCTTCAGTCTCCCACTTGCACTAGAGTCAATAATCTAGATTACATAGTAATGATTCTAACACCCATAGAGTCTTGATGTTGATCATGTGTTTGCTCGTGAGTGAGGCTTAGTCAATGAGTCTGCAACATTCAGATCCGTATGAATCTTGCAAATCTCTATGTCTCCCTCCTTGACTTGATCGCGGATGGAATTGAAGCGTCTCTTGATGTGTTTGGTTCTCTTGTGAAATCTGGATTCCTTCGCCAAGGCAATTGCTCTAGTATTGTCACAAAAGATTTTCATTGGACCCAATGCACTAGGTATTACACCTAGATCAGATATGAACTCCTTCAACCAGACTCCTTCATAGTTGCTTCCGAAGCAGCTATGTACTCCGCTTCACACGTAGATCCAGCCACGATGCTCTACTTGGAACTGCACCAACTGACAGCTCCACCATTCAATATAAATATGTATCCGGTTTGTGACTTAGAGTCATCCGGATCAGTGTCAAAGCTTGCATCGACGTAACCATTTACGACAAGCTCTTTGTCACCTCCATAAACGAGAAACATATCCTTAGTCCTTTTCGGGTATTTCAGGATGTTCTTGACCGATGTCCAGTGATCCACTCATGGATTACTTTGGTACCTCCCTGCTAAACTTATAGCAAGGCACACACCAGGTCTGGCACGCAACATTGCATACATGATAGAATCTATGGCTGAGGCATATGGAATGACTTTCATTTTTCTCTATCTTCTGCAGTGGTCGGGCATTGAGTCTGACTCAACTTCACACCTTGTAACATAGACAAGAACTCTTTCTTTGACTGATCCATTTTGAATTCCTTCAAAACTTTATCAAGGTATGTGCTTCTTGAAAGTCCAATTAAGCGTCTTGATCTATCTCTATAGATCTTGATGCCTAATATGTAAGCAGCTTCACCGAGGTCTTTCATTGAAAAATTCTTATTCAAGTATCCTTTTATGCTATCCAGAAATTCTGTATTATTTCCAATCAACAATATGTCATCCACATATAATATTAGAAATGCTACAGAGCTCCCACTCACTTTTTTGTAAATACAGGCTTCTCCAAAAGTCTGTATAAAACCATATGCTTTGATCACACTATCAAAGCGTATATTCCAACTCCGAGAGGCTTGCACCAGTCCATAAATGGATCGCCAGAGCTTGCACACTTTGTTAGCACCTTTAGGATCGACAAAACCTTCTAATTGCATCATATACAACTCTTTTTTAAGATATCCATTAAGGAATGCAGTTTTGACATCCATTTGCCAAATTTCATAATCATAAAATGCGGCAATTGCTAACTGATACGTCTCCGTCGTATCTATAATTTTTGATTGTTCCATGCCAATATTATACAACTTTCATATACTTTTGGCAACTTTTTATACTATTTTTGGGACTAACATATTGATCCAGTGCCCAGTGCCAGTTCCTGTTTGTTGCATGTTTTTCGTTTCGCGGAAAATCCATATCAAATAGAGTCCAAACGAGATAAAATCTGACGGAGATTTTTTTGGAATATATGTGTATTCTGGGAAGTGAAATCAACGCGAGATGATGCTCGAGGGGCCCACGAGGCAGGGGGCGCGCCCCTGACCCTCGTGGACAACCCGTAAGGCGGTTGTTGCCCTTCTTTCGCCGCAAGAAAGCTAATATCCGGATAAAAATCTTGTTCAAATTTCAATCCAATCGGAGTTACGGATCTCCGGGAATATAAGAAATGGTGAAAGGACAGATCTTGGAACGCAGAAACAGAGAGAGACAGATCCAATCTCGGAGGGGCTCTCGCGCCTCCACCGCCCTGGAGGCCATGGACCAGAGGGGAAACCCTTCTCCCATCTAGGGAGAAGGTCAAGGAAGCAGAAGAAGAAGAAGAAGAAGAAGAAGAAGAAGAAGAAGAAGAAGAAGAAGAAGAAGAAGACGAAGGGGGGCTCTCTCCCCCTCTCTCCCGGTGGCGCCGGAACGCCGCCGGGGCCATCATCATCACCGCAATCTACACCAACACCTCCGTCATCTTCACCAACATCTCCATCACCTTCCCCCATCTATCTACAGCGGTCCACTCTCCTGCAACCCGCTGTACCCTCTACTTGAACATGGTGCTTTATGCTCCATATTATTATCCAATGATGTGTTGCCTTCCTATGATTTCTGAGTAGATTTTTGTTGTCCTATCGGTAATTGGTGAATTGCTATGATTGGTTTAATTTTCTTGTGGTTATGTTGCTGTACTTTGATGCCCATCATATGAGCGCGCGTGTGGATCACACCATAGGGTTAGTTGTATGTTGATAGGACTATGTATTGGAGGGCAAGAGTGAAAGAAGCTTCAACATAGCATAGAAATTGCATACGGGGTTGAAGGGGGACCAATGTATCTTAATGCTATGGTTGAGTTTTACCTTAATGAACGTTAGTAGTTGTGGATGCTTGCTAATAGTTCCAATCATAAGTGCATAAAATTCCAATTCAGGGATGACATGCTAGTAGTGGCCTCTCCCACATAAAACTTGCTATCGGTCTAGTAAAGTAGTCAATTGCTTAGGGACAATTTCGCAACTCCTACCACCACTTTTCCACACTCGCTATACCAACTTTATTGCTTCTTTACCTAAAACAGCCCCTAGTTTTTATTTACGCGCTCTTTATTATCTTGCAAACCTATCCAAAAACACCTACAAAGTACTTCTAGTTTCATACTTGTTCTAGGTAAAGCGAACGTTAAGCGTGCGTAGAGTTGTATCGATGGTCGATAGAACTTGAGGGAATATTTGTTCTACCTTTAGCTCCTTGTTGGGTTCAACACTCTTACTTATCGAAAGAGGCTACAATTGATCCCCTATACTTGTGGGTTATCAAGACCTTTTTCTGGTGCCGTTGCCGGGGAGTTATAGCGTGCACTACAACAAAATTGACATACCGTGACAAAAATCCTCGTGACGATGATGGACAACGTCACCAAAATTCTCAATGTGTGATGTTCTCGTAGGTGGCGTCACCAATTACTACAAATAGGTGACGATAAGCGTCACTGAAATGTCTCGACCTATGAGCACACTTGGCTGTGAATTTCTGTGACGGTCTGGAAGTTTGCATGACAAACTTGATAGTCATTGAATACTACGAATGTGTGACGATCAATTTTTTGTCAGATAACGTCTAGCAGTGGGACACACCATAGCTAGTTTTTTACGGGTCCCACCATAGCTAGTTCACGAGTTGATGAGAGGTAGGTTTTGGCAGTGGGCCATAATTTTTCCAAAGGCTATTGAGCATTGCAATTATTTTGTTCTATCTAATATAAGTAGGTAGTGGCCATGGAAATACTTATAATTATTAGTTTTTATAAAGGGAAAACCTTGTCTTGTTCTTTTGTTAGATGGTTATATTGTCGTGTGTGCTTGTTTGCTTTATCACTAAGTAATTTTTATTTGATATTCTAAGTTGTTCTCTATCTTTAGTTATGGATATGGAACATGACATACCAAAAAAATTTAGGTTTACTTGCTACTCATGGAGATGGGGAACCTCCTAAAACCCTCGATGCTCATTATGTGAAAGATATTATGCACTACTTTAGTAATCCTGAGAAAACCCCATTCAATTATGTAATGGGAGACACATTGGATCAACATGGATACTTTAGGGATTATCGCTTGACTCAAAAAGGGAAACTATTATGGGATCAAATTTATATGTTGCATTGGTATGCTCGGCAACTATGCTTGAGATATGATTATACTTGTTGCTCTAGGATGAAGGCTCCACACCTTCCCTTTTCATGCAATTTTAATGATAATGAAACCTTAGCTTCTTATGCTAATGGTGTATATGATTACTATGATGTGGAATGAATAGAAGAATTCGTTGCTTTTATGGGTGCTTATGAAATTGAATCTCTGTTTAAAGAGTGTGAAAATCTTGATGATGCTGTTTACAGACCTGAAATTTTTGCTATACTTATATATTGCTACGAGAATTATGAATTCAATTCCAATATTGATGATTTTATTAAGAGAGTCTCCCCTGTCCAAGAAGAGACTAATATTTTGCAGGAGTCTATGGAAGAAAAAATTAAAGAAACTGTGAGCTCATTGGATGAAAAAGATGATGAGGAGAGCGAAGAACAAAAGGAGGAAGATCAGATTAGCTATCCATGCCCACCTTCTAATGAGAGTAACTCTCCAACTCATACATTATTTAATGTCTCTTTATTCTTACCGAAGGATGAATGCTATGATGATTGTTCTGATCCCGTTGATTCTTTTGAAATATCCCTTTTTGATGATGCTTGCTATGCTTGCGGCCAAGATGCCAATATGAATTATGCTTATGGAGATGAACTTGCTATAGTTCCTTATATTGAACATGAAATTGTTGCTATTGCACCCACACATGATAGTCCTATTATCTTTTTGAATTCTCCAAACTACACTATATCAGAGAAGTTTGCCCTTATTAAGGATTATATTGATGGGTTGCGTTTTACTACTACACATGATGATTTTGATAGATATAATATGCATGTGCTTGCTGCTCCTACTTGCAATTATTATGAGAGAGGAACTACATCTCCGCCTCTCCATGTTTCCAATATGATAAAATTGCAAGAAACTGATTATATTATGCATTGGCCTTTACTACGTGTGCATGAATTGTTCTTTTATGACATGCCGATGCATAGGAAGAGAGTTAGACTTCGTCATTACATGATATATGTTACCTTGTGCTCCCTACTAAATCATAAACCGTTGTTAATTAAAATTGGCTTTGATATACCTTGGGATCCGGGTGGATCCATTACTTGAGCACCTTATGCCTAGCTTAATGGCTTTAAAGAAACCGCTGCCAGGGAGACAACCCGGAAGTTTTAGAGAGTCATTTTTTTCTGTTGAGTGATTTTTTATAGTTTAAAAATAAAAAAAATAAAGAGGGGAACCAAAAACTTTTCAAAAAGGAAAGTGAAAGTGAGAGAGACAAGCATTGTTGAAGTGGAGGAGCTCCTTGAACTTTGTTCATGCTCACAGAAACTTTGTGAATCTTGATTACAGAAACTTCTCAAAAAAATAATTATTATCCCCTTGTAAAATTCCATTGTATTATAAAAATAATGTGCCAAGATTTGCCTTTAGGATGTTTATAGTGCTTGTTGGTTTGTGCGGTGCAAAACAGAAACTTTGGCTGTAGTGCGTGATTTTACATTTTTTACTGGAATGTCGAACGGTTATGAAACTTTTTGCACTGTATTTCTATACAACTTTTTTATTTTTACTAATTATTTCAGAATTTTTGGAGTACCATAGGTATGGTGAATGTTCAGATTATTACAGACTGTCCTGTTTAAGACAGATTCTGTTTTTGATGCATAGTTTGCTTGTTTTGATGAAACTATCGATTTCTAACAGTGGATTAAGCCATGTAAAAGTTATATTATAGTAGCTACAATGCAAAATAAAATATGAATTTGTTTGCAATAGTACTTAGAGTAGTGATTTGCTTTATTATACTAATGGATCTTACCGAGTTTTCTGTTGAGTATTGTGTGGATGAAGTGTTCGAAGATCGAGGAGGTCTCGATGTGAGTAGAAGGAGGAGAGGCAAGAGCTCAAGCTTGGGGATGCCCAAGGCACCCCAAGTAAATATTTAAGGAGACTCAAGCATCTAATCTTGGGGATGCCTCGGAAGGCATCCCATCTTCCTTCAACAAGTATCGGTATGTTTTCGGATTCGTTTCGTTCATGCGATATGTGCAAATCTTGGAGCGTATTTTGCATTTAGTTTTCACTTTTATTTTATGCACCATGCTGGTTTGAGATAGTCCATGGTTGATTTATAAAATGCTCTTTGCACTTCACTTATATCTTTTGAGTATGGCTTTATAGAATGCTTCATGTGCTTCACTTATATCATTTGAAGTTTGGATTGCCTGTTTCTCTTCACATAGAAAACCGCCATTTGCAGAATGCTCTTTTGCTTCACTTATATTTGTTAGAGCGTGGGCATATCTTTCGTAGAAAGAATTAAACTCTCTTGCTTCACTTATATCTATTTAGAGAGATGACAGGAATTGGTCATTCACATGGTTAGTCATAAAATCCTACATAAAACTTGTAGATCACTGAATATGATATGTTTGATTCCTTGCAATAGTTTTGCGATATAAAGATGGTGATATTAGAGTCATGCTAGTGGGTAGTTGTGGATTGTAGAAATACCTGTGTTGAAGTTTGTGATTCCCGTAGCATGCATGTATGGTGAACCGTTATGTGATGAAGTCGGAGCATGGTTTATTTATTGATTGTCTTCCTTATGAGTGGCGGTCGGGGACGAGCGATGGTCTTTTCCTACCAATCTATCCCCCTAGGAGCATGCGTGTGGTACTTTGTTTCGATGGCTAATAGATTTTGGCAATAAGTATGTGAGTTATTTATGACTAATGTTGAGTCCATGGATTATACACACTCTCACCCTTCCATCATTGCTAGCCTCTTCGGTACTGTGCATTGCCCTTTCTCACCTCGAGAGTTGGTGCAAACTTTGCCAGTGCATCCAAACCCCGTGATATGATACGCTCTGTCACACATAAGCCTCCTTATATCTTCCTCAAAACAGCCACCATACCTACCTATCATGGCATTTCCATAGCCATGCATTCCGAGATATATTTCCATGCAACTTCCATCATCTTCATATACATGACTTGAACATCATTGTCATATTGCTTTGCATGATCGTAAGATAGCTAGCATGATGTTTTCATGGCTTGTCCTTTTTTATGTCATTGCTACGCTATATCATTGCACATCCCGGTACACCGCCGGAGGCATTCATATAGAGTCATATTTTGTTCTAGTATCGAGTTGTAATATTGAGTTGTAAGTAAATAAAAGTGTGATGATCATCATTACTAGAACATTATCCCATGTGAGGTTATCAAAATAAAAGTGGCCAAAGAAGCCCCCCCCCAAAAAAAAGATAGAGAGGCCAAAGAAGCTACAAAAAAATAAAAAGAGAAAAAAATAAAAATAAAAAAATGAGAGAAAAGAGAGAAGGGACAATGTTACTATCCTTTTACCACAATTGTGCTTCAGAGCAGCACCATGTTCTTCATATAGAGAGTCTCTTGAGTTATCACTTTCGTATACTAGTGGGAATTTTCATTATATAACTTGGCTTGTATATTCCAACTATGGGCTTCCTCAAATGCCCTAGGTCTTCATGAGCAAGCAAGTTGGATGCACACCCACTTAGTTTCAGTTTGAGCTTTCATACACTTATAGCTCTTAGTGCATCCGTTGCATGGCAATCCCTACTCCTCGCATTGACATCAATTGATGGGCATCTCCATAGCCCGTTGATTAGCCGCGTCGATGTGAGACTTTCTCCTTTTTGTCTTCTCCACACAACCTCCACCATCATATTCTATTCCACCTATAGTGCTATGTCCATGGCTCACGCTCATGTATTGCGTGAAAGTTGAAAAGGTTTGAGAACGTCAGAAGTATGAAGCAATTGCTTGGCTTGTCATCGGGGTTGTGCATGATTTGAATATTTTGTATGGTAAAGATGGAGCATAGCCAGACTATATGATTTTGTAGGGATAACTTTGTTTGTCCATGTTATTTTGAAAAGACATGATTGCTTTATTAGTATGCTTGAAGTATTATTGTCTTAATGTCAAATGATAGACTATTGATTTGAATCACTCGTGTCTTAATATTCATGCCATGATTAGATTACATGATCAAGATTATGCTAGGTAGCATTCCACATCAAAAATTATCTTTTTTATCATTTACCTACTCGAGGACGAGCAGGAATTAAGCTTGGGGATGATGACACGTCTCCGTCATATCTATAATTTTTGATTGCTCCATGCCAATATTATACAACTTTCATATACTTTTGGCAAGTTTTTATACTATTTTTGGGACTAACATATTGATCCAGTGCCCAGTGCCAATTCCTGTTTGTTGCATGTTTTTTGTTTCGCAGAAAATCCATATCAAACGGAGTCCAAACGGGATAAAAACGGATGGAGATTTTTTTGGAATATATGTGAATTTTGGGAAGTGAAACAATGCGAGGCGATGCTCGAGGGGCCCACGAGGCAGGGGCGCGCCCCTGACCCTCGTGGAAAACCCGTAAGGCAGTTGTTGCCCTTCTTTCACCGCAAGAAAGCTAATATCTGAATAAAAATCGTGTTCAAATTTCAATCCAATCAGAGTTACGGATCTCCGGGAATATAAGAAATGATGAAAGGCCAGATCTTGGAACGCAGAAACAGAGAGACAGAGAGACATGTCCAATCTCGGAGGGGCTATCGCCCCTCCGCCGCCATGGAGGCCATGGACCAGAGGGGAAACCCTTCTCCCATCTAGGGAGAAGGTCAAGGAAGAAGAAGAAGAAGGGGGCCCTCTCCCACTCTCTCCCGGTGGCGTCGGAACGCCGCCGGGGCCATCATCATCACCGCAATCTACACCAACACCTCCGTCATCTTCACCAACATATCCATCACCTTCCCCCATCTATCTACATCGGTCCACTCTCCCGCAACCCGCTGTACCCTCTACTTGAACATGGTGCTTTATGCTTCATATTATTGTCCAATGATGTGTTGCCATCCTATGATGTCTGAGTAGATTTTTGTTGTCCTATCGGTAATTGGTGAATTTCTATGATTGGTTTAATTTGCTTGTGTTTATGTTGCTGCCCTTTCATGCCCATCATATGAGCACGCGTGTGGATCACACCATAGGGTTAGTTGTATGTTGATAGGACTATGTATTGGAGGGCAAGAGTGACAGAAGCTTCAACCTAGCATAGAAATTGATGCATACGGGATTGAAGGGGGGCCAATATATCTTAATGCTATGGTTGGGTTTTACCTTAATGAACGTTAGTAGTTGCGGATGCTTGCTAATAGTTCCAATCATAAGTGCATAAAATTCCAATTCAGGGATGACATGCTAGTAGTGGCCTCTCCCACATAAAACTTGCTATCGGTCTAGTAAAGTAGTCAATTGCTTAGGGACAATTTTGCAACTCCTACCACCACTTTTCCACACTCGCTATACTAACTTTATTGCTTCTTTACCTAAAACAGCCCCTAGTTTTTATTTACGCGCTCTTTATTATCTTGCAAATCTATCCAAAACACCTACAAAGTACTTCTAGTTTCATACTTGTTCTAGGTAAAGCGAACGTTAAGCGTGCGTAGAGTTGTATCGGTGGTCGATAGAACTTGAGGGAATATTTGTTCTACCTTTAGCTCCTCGTTTGGTTCGACACTCTTACTTAACAAAAGAGGCTACAATTGATCCCCTATACTTGTGGGTTATCACTAACATGATTCGGACAGACTTAGGCATCTCTACGGGTGAGAAGGTCTCATCATAGTCAACTCCTTGAACTTGTTGAAAACCTTTTGCAACAAGTCGAGCTTTGTAGACAGTAATATTACTGTTAGCGTCAGTCTTCTTCTTGAAGATCCATTTATTCTCTATGGCTTGTCGATCATCAGGAAAGTCAACCAAAGTCCACACTTTGTTCTCATACATGGATCCCATCTCAGATTTCATGGCCTCAAGCCACTTTGCGGAATATGGGCTCATCATCGCTTCCTCATAGTTCGTAGGTTCGTCATGGTCAAGTAACATGACCTCCAGAACAGGATTACTCTGGTGCGGACCGTACTCTGGTTGACCTACGAGGTTCGGTAGTAACTTGATCTGAAGTTTCATGATCATTATCATTAGCTTCCTCACTAATTGGTGTAGGAATCACTGGAACTGATTTCTGTGATGAACTACTTTCTAACTTGGGAGAAGGTACAATTACCTCATCAAGTTCTACTTTCCTCCCACTCACTTCTTTCGAGAGAAACTCCTTCTCTAGAAAGGATCCATTCTTAGCAACAAATATCTTGCCTTCGGATCTGTGATAGAAGGTGTACCCAACAGTCTCTCTTGGGTATCCTATGAAGACACATTTCTCCGATTTGGGTTCGAGCTTATCTGGTTGAAGCTTTTTCACATAAGCATCGCAGCCCCAAACTTTAAGAAACGATAGCTTAGGTTTCTTGCCAAAGCACAGTTCATATGGTGCCGTCTCAACGGATTTAGATGGTGCCCTATTTAACGTGAATGCAGATGTCTCTAAAGCATAACCCCAAAACGATAGCGGTAAATCGATAAGAGACATCATAGATTGCACCATATCTAATAAAGTATGGTTACGACGTTCGGACACACAATTATGCTATGGTGTTTCAGGTGGCGTGAGTTACGAAACTATTTCACATTGTTTCAAATGAAGACCAAACTCATAACTCAAATATTCACCTCCACGATCAGATCGTAGAAACTTTATTTTCTTGTTATGATGATTTTCCACTTCACTTTGAAATTCTTTGAACTTTTCAAATGTTTTAGGCTTATGTTTCATTAAGTAGATATACCCATATCTGCTCAAATCATCTGTGAAGGTTAGAAAATAACGATACCCTCCGCGAGCCTCAACACTCATCGGACCGCATACATTAGTATGTATTATTTCCAATAAGTCAGTGGCTCACTCCATTGTTCCGGATAACGGAGTCTTAGTCATCTTGCCCATGAGACATGGTTCGCAAGCATCAAGTGATTCATAATCAAGTGATTCCAAAAGCCCATCAGCATGGAGTTTCTTCATGCGCTTTTACACCAATATGACCTAAACGGCAGTGCCACAAATAAGTTGCACTATCATTATTAACTTTGCATCTTTTGGCTTCTGTGACACCCCCGATTTGACCGTACACTAATCATACACGCAAATGTGTACGATCAAGATCAGGGTCTCACGGGAAGATATCGCAACACAACTCTACAAATAAAATAAGTCATACAAGCATCATATTAAAAGCCAGGGGCCTCGAGGGCTCGAATACAAGAGCTCGATCATAGACGAGTCAGTGGAAGCAAAAATATCTGAGTACAGACATAAGTTAAACAAGTTTGCCTTAAGAAGGCTAGCACAAACTAGGATACATATCGAAAGAGGCGCAGGCCTCCTGCTTGGGATCCTCCTAAACTACTCCTGGTCGTCGTCAGCGGCCTACACGTAGTAGTAGGCACCTCCAGTGTAGTAGGAGTCATCGTCGACGGTGGCATCTGGCTCATGGACTCCATCGTCTGGTCGCAACAATCGGGTATAGAAAGGGGGAAAAGGGGGAGCAAAACAACCATGAGTACTCATCCAAAGTACTCGCAAGCAAGGAGCTACACTACATATGCATTGGTATCAAATGAAAGGGGTAGTATATGTGGACTGAACTGTAGAATGCTAGAATGAGAGGGGGATAGCTAGTCTTGTCGAAGACTACGCTTCTGGCAGCCTCCATCTTGCAGCATGTAGAAGAGAGTAGATGGTAAGTTCACCAAGTATCATCGCATAGCATAATCCTACCCGGCGATCCTCTCCTCGTCGCCCTGTTAGAGAGCGATCACCGGTTGTATCTGGCACTTGAAAGGGTGTGTTTTATTAAGTATCCGGTTCTAGTTGTCATAAGGTCAAGGTACAACTCCGGGTCGTCCTTTTACCGAGGGACACGGCTATTCGAGTAGATAAACTTCCCTGCAGGGGTGCACCACATTTCCCAACACGCTCGATCCCCTTTGGCCGGACACACTTTCCTGGGTCATGCCCGGCCTCGGAAGATCAACACGTCGTAGCCCTACCTAGGCACAACAGAGAGGTCAGCACGCCGGTCTAAATCCTATGGCGCAGGGGTCTGGGCCCATCGCCCATTGCACACCTGCACGTTGCGAACGTGGCCAGCGAGCAAACCTAGCCTCCCTTATACAAGAGCAGACGTTCCAGTCCAACTCGGCGCACGCCGCCCAGTCGCTGACGTCAAGAAGGCTTCGGCTAATACCACGATGTCGAGTGCCCATAACTGTTCCCGCGTAGTTGGTTAGTGTGTATAGGCCAATGGCCAGACTCAGATCAAATAACAAGATCTCGTTAAGCGTGTTATTTTGAAGTAATCGCGGACGCCGACCAAGGCCAGGCCCACCTCTCACCCCTAGGTGGTCTCAACCTGCCCTGTCGCTCCACCACAAAGTAACAGTCGGGGGCCGTCGGGAACCCAGGCCCACCTCTACCGGGATGGAACCACCTACCCCTTCAGCCCCCACATTGGAATCACTTGCAGGTACTCTGTGAGCTGACCCGACTTTAGTCACCACATGTATCACATATTATGTATATAAGTATATACCCATGATCACCTCCCAAGTGATCACGGCCCGATAGTATAGCATAGCAGACGGACAAGAATGTAGGGCCACTGATGGAATACTAGCATCCTATACTAAGCATTTAGGATTGCAGGTAAAGGTAACAATAGTAGTACCAAAGACAGGCTATGCATCAGGATAGGATTAACGGAAAGCAGTAACATGCTACACTACTCTAATGCAAGCAGTAGAGAGAAGAATAGGCGATATCTGGTGATTGATACGTCCATTTTGCATCATGCTTTTATATCAATATTTATTGCATTATGGGCTGTTATTACACATTATGTCACAATACTTATGCCTATTCTCTCTTATTTTACAACGTTTACATAAAGAGGGAGAATGTCGGCAGCTGGGATTCTGGGATGGAAAAGGAGCAAATATTAGAGACCTATTCTGCATAGCTCCAAAAGTCCTGAAACTTCACGGAAGACGTTTTCAGAATATATAAAAAATACTGAGCGCAAGAAGTTCACCAGGGGGGGCCACACCCTGCCCACGAGGGCGGGGGCGCGCCCCCCTACCTCGTGGCCCCCCTGGTGGCCCTCCGATGTCCATCTTCTGCTATATGAAGTCTTTCGATGAGAAAAAAATCAGAAGCCATCTCCTCGGACGAAACTCCGCCGCCACGAGGCGGAACCTTGGCGGAACCAATCTAGGGCTCCGGCAGAGCTGTTCTGCCGGGGAAACTTCCCTCCGGGAGGGGGAAATCATCGCCATCGTCATCACCAACGCTCCTCTCATCGGGAGAGGGAAATCTCCATCAACATCTTCATCAGCACCATCTCCTCTCAAAACTCTAGTTCATCTCTTGTATCCAATTCTTGTCTCCAAGTCCGGGATTGGTGCTAGTAGGTTGCTAGTAGTGTTAATTACTCCTTGTAGTTTATGCTAGTTTGTTTAATTGGTGGAAGATCATATGTTCAGATCCTATATGCATATTAATACCCCTCTGATTATGAACATGAATATGCTTTGTGAGTAGTTACGTTTGTTCCCGAGGACATGGGAGAAGTCTTGCTATTAGTAGTCATGTGAATTTGGTATTCGTTCAATATTTTGATGAGATGTATGTTGTCTCTCCTCTAGTGGTGTTATGTGAACGTCGACTACATATCACTTCACCATGATTTGGGCCTAGAGGAAGGCATTGGGAAGTAATAAGTAGATGATGGGTTGCTAGAGTGACAGAAGCTTAAACCCTAGTTTATGCGTTGCTTCGTAAGGGGCTGATTTGGATCCATATGTTTCATGCTATGGTTAGATTTACCTTAATACTTTTGTTGTAGTTGCGGATGCTTGCAATAGAGGTTAATAATAAGTGGGATGCTTGTCCAAGTAAGTACAATACCCAAGCACCAGTCCACCCACATACCAAATTATCAAAGTACCGAACGCGAATCATACGAACGTGACAAAAACTAGCTTGACGATATTCCCATGTGTCCTCAGGAGCGCTTTTCTCTATATAAGAGTTTGTCCAGGCTTGTCCTTTGCTACAAAAAGGATTGGGCCACCTTTCTGCACTTTATTTACTTTTGTTACTTGTTGCTCGTTACAAATTATCCTATCACAAAACTATCTGTTACCACTTATTTCAGTACTTGCAGAGAATACCTTGCTGGAAACCGCTTATCATTTTCGTCTGCTCCTTGTTGGGTTCGACACTCTTACTTATCGAAAGGACTATGGTAGATCCCCTATACTTGTGGGTCATCAAGATATCAAATAGATCTTCTTTTTCTTCAGAATCGGTATCTTCCCACTAGTTCTTCCACAACCATGTTCTAGGTTTAGACATTTTCTTTTATTTTTAACGCTGCAATAGATCCAAAATTATGGGAAAAAATTGTGAAACTTGTTTTTCTCACACTTAGCGGAATTTCTTCAACCTCAGATTCATATATGACTGCTCTACCAACACCATTCATGTGCCTTAAATAATAGTCTTATAACCCTCCTGATGTAGGCTAGAGCCCTAGATGCCCGATCTTTCACGAAATGGAGGGATCCTACAAAGAACACGAAGAACACGAGGGGAAACGCGAGGGGAAACAAGAGAGGAATCACTCAAACCAACAAGATTCAATTACACATGTGCTATATCCTCGAAACACAAGAAGATACATGATCCAAATCCAGCAAAGGACGATACATGTAACAAGTTCTTCTCCATGAGGAGGTCTTGAGGTATTCCCCTTAGGGATCTTGAATCCGCTTGGGGGATCTTCTCCGTAGAGGTCGTGAACTCCAATGGAGAAGTAACCAAGTGGATGGGCAAAGCTCTATCCCTATATTGAGCTAATCCTTTGCTAACCCTAGAAATTGGGAGGAGGAGGTCTATTTATAGTCTTAGTGGACGAAGCGGTTCGTGGTCCTCGTCCTAACATGCTGTCAACACATAGGCGTCAGACGTCTGACAGTCATCGGTCGTCCGAAGGCTTGTGAGGGTCCGGTCGTCCAGTACTTGACGGAAGTCCAATGTTTCGGCTCGGGTCAGGTTTCGTCAGTCATCCGGAGGCTTCCATCACTACTGAATCAGGAACTTTGCCGTCAGCCGCTTCTTTGTCGTCCGCTGGTTGATGGCGAAGAGGGTCTTTGCCATCAGCTTGTGGAAACCTGATGGCAAAGAAAGTGTTTGCCGTCAGGTCCATCTTTGCTGTCAGCTAACTGATGGCAAAGAGACAGGGTGGGCCGGTATGGGGGCAGCTAACGGCCACTTTCTTTGCCGTCGGCTAGCTAACAACAAAGAAACTTTGCCCGTCCGCTAGCATACGGCAAAGAAAGTGGCCGTTCTAACGTCTGTTAGCTAGGCACTTTGCCGTCAGCTAGCGGACGACAAAGAGCCTAGCCCTATATGTATCAAAATTCCCTCACGCCCTGCCCCTCTCTCTTCCTCTCCTCTCATCCCAACCCCGTGCCGCCCCGCGCCGCCCCACCGCCGGCCCGCCCCGCCGCCTTCGCCGCCCCGCCCGGCCCCCTTCGCCGCCGCGTCGCCCGCCGACCCCGTCGGCCCCGACCTCGCGCCCGCCTCGCCGCCACGCCTCCACGCAGCGCCTCGCCGCCCTCCAGCGCCTCCCGCCTCGCCGCGGCCGCTCCAAGGTGAGATATTTTCGTTTTTTTCTATTTTTTTAGATTTAGTTAAGGTTTTTTTTAGTTTAGTTAATTTACTTTAGGTTTAGTTTCATTTAGTTAGTTTAGTTTAGGTTTAGTTTAGGATTAGTTTAGTTAGTTTAGTTTAGGTTCAGTTTAGGTTTAGTTTAGTTAGTTTAGTTTAGGTTTAGTTTTGTTTACTTTAGGTTAAGTTTCTGGTTTATTTTGAACATGTGAAATTTATTGTTATTTTTTTAGTTCAAGCATTTATTCCCGCTTCGACGTCGTCGATGCCTATCCCGCATCCTCGTCGTCGACTCGGCGGAGGAGGCCTGCTTGATCAGAGGGGCCATGTCCGAGACTGGGCTCCGCCGGGCTGGTACTAGGAGGTTCTACCTTCCGGGGGGCGCAAGTTGGTGAGGACAGCACGTCATTGACCCAAACCTTGTTTGGTGGCATTCACGTGGGCCAGCGGTGCCGAGGCTTTCGGACACTACGGAGGTGGTAGTCACCGTGTCAACGAGGAGGACGGTCACATCCGTCGCTACATAGTTGCGTTGGAGGGAAGGTTGGACAATACCTGGGAGGTTCTTCAGGGATCTCATTGGAACTATGATCCTGTGATGGTTCCTTCTCTTTGGGTGTCCACCACCCGTGCCGATACCCGTCATTCGCTACGGTTCTAGCTGTATTAGCGATGCTATATGTATGATACTATTTGAGATGTATTAGTGATAATATTCGACGATGTACGGATGCAAGAGATGATGTAGTTTTGCTTATTGAATGCATGCTAATTTATTTTACCCGGGGACGAGCAGGTTAGGGGGTTCCTCGGTGTCGATGGTACCCTAAATAGAAAGTACCGTCACTGCACAGGTGACACAGGGGTCCTACATCCCGCAACAACAGTTCTCGGCGTCGATGGTGGTCTAACACCATCAGCCACCAGAACTATTGTTGCGGGACGCCGGGCGCCGGCGTCACTTGTGGGACGTGGATCTAGTGTTCAACGCCGACCACCTCATGTACCTTGCACCGATGGTAGTTGCTATTTAGGGTTCTATCGACGCCGAGGAACCCCTAACCCGCTCGTCCTGTTGTAAATATTTAGTTAGGTTGACGAAAAACACAACATTGCTATGAAACTCACCTTTCGATTTAAATGTGTAGTTTTTTCGTCACTGCGAAGGTCTAGTGTTCGACGAGCTCCGCCCCTATGTTCGTGGGTTAGCACAAATGACATCTCCTCTGCCCCTTGATTTGCTCTGTTCCGGTCTTCGTGCCGATGAAACTTGCTAGCTATAGGTGTCTTCAATCATCAGTATGCCTGACCACTATGCGTCTCCCGTTGGAAAGGGTTACATCTATAAATATGCATGCATTTGCATATTTATAACCGTGATTCTTTCGAATTGTCCAACGTTATCCATGGACAGCTCGAGTATGTGTAGATTGGGTTCGTTTTCCCATATGCTCTGCTCCGGATACGATGCAGAATTTCATCAGTGCCTCCCTATTGTTCTACGAGTACACATCCTCTCTGCTTATTGCCGAGACGTGTATCAGGAGAACAGCGGGGAGGTGCTGCCAAAATTTTGCGTCAGATCCGGAGCAGAGCATGGGAAAACAAACCCAATCTACACATACTCGGGTGGGATTAGGACCTATCTTTACCTATTAGCGTCTAGGTTGCATGGATGTAATAAAAGTGACAAACTCCTTTAACTAATGAATATATACATGCTGATATATATATATACATATTTCTTACGTGTCCATTAGCTAGGCAAGATAACTGACCGTGCGTGGATGTACACCGGTCACACTAGTCAGAAAGACATGACCACTGAATCGTTAATAAAAACCAAGGGGTTTCTGAGGGCCGCATTTGCAAATGGCATGTGGATAACATGGTGCCCCCGCGTCAGGTGCAACAATTGGCACAAGAGGATAAAGGATGAAATGGGCAAACATCTACAGAAGTGGGATTTTACACCAGATTATGCGGTGTGGACATTTCATGGCGAGTCTGCCCAACGTGCCAGAGCTGAGGTGCTTCATCGCCGCACTGACGAGCATGGTACCGGGATGCAAGACATGGTGCAAGACTTTGATGATGCTCGGGACTCGGACGATGAGATGGAGGAATCTGCAAAGGCCTTCAATGAAATGTTGGAATCTTCAAAACGTCCTCTCCACGAGCACACCGAGCTTTGTCAGCTGGATGCCATCTCACAAATAATGGCTCTGAAGGCTCAATTCAACTAGGGCAGAGAATGCTATGACGCAATTATGACAATATTCAGACGTTTTCTACCCAAAGGCCATGTACTACATGCACACCTATACCAGTCAGACAAAATTCTCTATGCTCTTAAGATGCCCTATGAGAAGATACATGTCTGTGAGAAAGGATGTGTCTTATTTAGGCTACAGTATGCGGACTTGAATTATTGTCCCATTCGAAAGTCATCCAGTTATGTTGTGGTAGACAACGGTATGGGTGAGAAGACGCAGACCAAAATCCCCATTAATGTTCTTCGGTATATGCCAATCGTACCAAGACTTCAACGTCTTTTCATGGTCGAAGAGATGGCAAGACAGATGACATGGCACAAAACGGGCAAAAGAACCCAACTGGATGCAGATGGGAAGCTAATGATGGTGCACACATCGAACGGTGAAGCATGGAAGAGCTTCGATGCATTACATGATGACAAAGCGGCAGATCCGAGGCATCCTCGAGTCAGCATCAGCATGGATGGGTTTAGTGTGTTTGGTCTGACAACAACCCAATACAGTTGTTGGCCCGTATTTGTCTTTCCACTCAATCTTCCACCCGGATAGATTATGCAAAGAAAGAACATTTTCCTGATGTTGATAATTCCAGGGCCCAACTATCCGAGGAAGAATATGAATGTGTACATGCAGCCGTTGAAGGATGAATTGCAAGAAGCCTGAGATAATGGGTTCAAGACAAACGACGCCTTTAGCAAATGGAAATTCATAATGCGTGTCTGGTACATGTACTCGATGCATGACTTGCCAGCGTATGCGCTATTCGTTGGCTGGTGTGTTCATGGAAGGTTCCCATGTCCCACATGCAAGGGAGCTCTTGAGTTTCGTTGGCTTCAGGCCGGTCACAAGTTTTATTGCTTCGACATGTATAGACAGTTCCTGGATCCTAGCTATAAGTTTAGGAAAGACAAGAAGAACTTCATCAGAGGTAGAGTTGTCAAAAACTCTGCACCACCTATGTTGACAGGCCAAGAGACACTAGATAAGTTAAACGCTCTTGAGCCAGATCCAGAGCGTCCAGGGTATTTCTAGGGGTATAATTTGAAACACTCCTGGACTCACAAGACATGCTTGTGGGATCTTCCTTACTTCAAAGACCTCCTTTGCCCACAGAACATCGACGTGATGCACACTAAGAAGAATATCGCCGAGGCACTTTTTGGTACATTGTTCGGCATAGATGGGAAGTCAACGGATAATACTAAGGCTAGAGTCGATCTGGAGGCGGTCTGTGACAGGCCGTTACAAAACATGAAAGAACCAAAAGGAAAGCAGAACTGGATGAAGCCAAAGGCATGGTTCAATCTTGGAATGCCAGCTATGAGGGAAATTATCTTGTGGGTGCAACAACAGTTGATGTTCCCCGATGGGTATGCAGTGAATCTAAAGAGGGGGGCAGTCTTGAAAAATTGAAGATATTTGGCCTCAAGAGTCATGATTGGCACATATGGATTGAGCGGGTAATGTCAGTGATGTTGCGTGGCTTCATCCCTGAGGATGAATGGCTAGTACTTGCAGAGCTGAGCTGTTTCTTCCGTGTTCTCTGTGCGAAAGAACTATCGCCTGGCCTACTAGAAGAAATCGAAGAGTTGGCACCGGAGTTGATCTGCAAGTTAGAGAAGATCTTTCAGCCGAGCTTCTTTAATCCAATGTAGCACTTGATTTTGCATCTCCCAACCGAGGCAATATTGGGGGGGCAATGCAAAATCGTTGGTGCTACGCCACTGAGAGGATGCAGAAGACGCTACGAGCAAAATGTAAAAATAAACGTAGAATTGAAGCATCGATGGCTGAGGCATTCATTACTGAGGAGGCGGCAAACTTCGTGACAGCACACTACGAAGCCAAAAAATCGTCATTTGCATAATCTGAAGCCTCGGTACAATGATGACGAACCTAAAAAGGGTGGATTCAACCTCAGCCTATTCAAAGGGGATCTCGCACCAGCTGGTGCTTCTAATTCCTTAAGGTTGGATTACGAAGAATGGCAGATCATTTCGTTGTATATCTTCACCAACCTAACAGAAGTGCAGTCGTACATCAAGTAAGTTCCCGGTACATTGTTTCGCAACTTCTAATTCCTTTGCACTACTCTTATTCCCGGATAAATTTTATACAGTCGATACATCGCCATATTCTCGTATGGAGCGGTGATCCAAAAGGATTCCGTCGAAGAGTATGAGCTTCTGGCAAAGCATGGATGTGGCTATCCCGGTTTCATCTCTTGGTTCAAACAAATGGTAATTTCCATTATAAAATTTCATTTCTTCATCTAATTTGTGGCTAATGCAATAATCCCTTTCGTATTAAACTTGTAGGCTAAGTCAGAGCTTATGGACGCCGAATTGAGACAAGTCGCTAATGGTTTTGACTATAAGGTTCGTTCATTTGACAAATACGACATCAATGGGTATCACTTTCGTACCTATGGCAAAGAGCTATCAATGGCCGACCGAAAGTCTACAAATTGTTGTATCTCTGCTATCGGCGAAGGAGATACCGAGTATTATGGAAGAGTTGATGCAATTTATGAAATTCAATGCTATGGTGCAAACCCACCAAATGTCGTAGTCTTCAAATGTTATTGATTCCAATCTAAGGAGACTAGAAGGACTCATGAACATATAGGGCTAGTGGAATCAATCAAAGCACCCATTTGGATGTTCCCGATGTCTATATTATGGATCAACAGGCTACTCAAGTTTTCTATCTATCGTGAGCTTGTCAAAGTGATCCTAATCTCATAAGTTGGGATGTCTTTTATGAAGTGCCGCCACGTTTTAGACCACCTCCCCCCAATGAAGATGATTATGCACCTCACATTAACCCAGACACATATGAAGGAGAATTCTTCCAAGAAACACGGTGAAAGTGCAACTATCCCGAGTAGTAATTCCTAACAACATATAGCTCATTGAGCTAATTCTACTTGAAGATAAATATTTCAGGAAAAGCTCAATGGTTGGCATGGCATGGGTTAAAAAGTGGACCCCTCAAAATGCTAAGGACAAAAGAATTGGCTCAAGCTCAAAGCACGAGACTCTACATTTCATTTTTAGTGATCCAAGATCACATTGAGTCCATAGGAAAAGCCAATACTATTAAGAGGGGATGAGGTGTTGCTTAATGAGGTTCTTGCTCAAAATGCTTAGTGATATGCTCCACAACCCTCAACCACTTTCTCATATCCAAATATATCCCAAACCAAAAGTCAAACTCGGCCCCACCGATTTGATCTATCCGGCACCACCGAGTTCACTTGACATAGCCACTTCCACAAACCCTAGTCTTTTCGGTCCCACCGATAGGGATCTCGGTCTCACCGAGATGGGATTGTAATCTCTCTGTTTTCCTTCGTAACGTTTCGGTCCAACCGAGATGAGTGATGGGTCCCACCGAGATTGCAATGCATACTCTCTATTTCCCTTTCGTAACGTTTCGGTTCTACCGAGAGAGCGAATCGGTCCCACCGAGATTGCCTGGCCAACTCTCTGGTTAGTCTATTACCAAAATCAGTCTCACCGAGTTTGTGTAATCAGTCTCGCCGAGATTACGTTATGCCCTAACCCTAATGATATTGGTCCCACCGAGTTGACATGTCGGTCCCACCGAAAACCCCAATGGTCATATTATGAAGTAAATCGGTCTGACCGAGTTGTATGATTGGGTCCCACCGAGTTTGGTGATTTGTGTGTAACGGTTAGATTTTGTGTGGAGGCTATATATACCCCTCCACCCACTCTTCATTCGTGAAGAGAGCCATCAGAACATGCCTACACTTCCAACATACATTTTCTGAGAGAGAACTGCCTACACTTGTGTTGAGGTCAAGATACTTCATTCCAACCACATAAATCTTGATCTCTAGCCTTCCCCAAGTTGCTTTCCACTCAAATCATATTTCCACCAAATCATATCCTATGAGAGAGAGTTGAGTGTTGGGGAGACTACATTTGAAGCACAAGAGCAAGGAATTCATCATCAACACACCATTTGTTACCTCTTGGAGAGTGGTGTCTCCTAGATTGGTTAGGTGTCACTTGGGAGCCTCTGTCAAGATTCTGGAGTTGAACCAAGGAGTTTGTACGGGCAAGGAGATCGCCTACTTCATGAAGATCTACCCTAGTGAGGCAAGTCCTTCGTGGGCGATGGCCATGGTGGGATAGACAAGGTTGCTTCTTCGTGGACCCTTCGTGAGTGGAGCCCTCCGTCGACTCACGCAACTGTTACCCTTCGTGGGTTGAAGTCTCCATCAACGAGGATGTACGATAGCACCACCTATCGGAACCACGCCAAAAATCTCCATGTCTACATTGCGTTTTCTCCCTCCAAACTCCTCCCTTTACCTTCATATGCAATTATTTTACATTCCGCTGCTATACTCTTAGAATTGCATGTGTAGGTTGTTTGCTTGACATGTGCTAAGTTGCTAAAATCTGCCAAGAATTAAAATTGGGAAAAGGCTAGATTTTTATTTGGTCAAGTAGTCTAATCACCCCCCCCCCTCTAGACATACTTTCGATCCTACAAGTGGTATCAGAGCTTTGGTCTCCATTTTTCTTGATTTCCATAGCTTTGGTGATCATAGCCTTGGTTTCACAACCTAGGAGAGTATGGCGTCTAGTGAGGGAAATTACCACCGTAGAGGTCCTTATTTTGATGGTACTAATTTCGCTAGTTGGAAGCATAAGATGAAAATGCATATTCTTGGACATAACCCCGCCGTTTGGGCTATTGTGTGTATTGGCTTGCAAGGTGAATTCTTTGATGGGAGGTAACCGAACCGTGAGGCTAGTGTGGAAGAGTTGAAGATGCTGCAATACAATGCTCAAGCTTGTGATATTCTCTTCAACGGATTGTGCCCCGAAGAATTCAACAAAATCAGCTGTCTTGAGAATGCAAAGGAAATTTGGGATACTTTGATTGATATGCACGAAGGTACCGACTCCGACAAGGAATCCAAATTGGATGTGCTTCAAAGTCAACTTGACAAGTTCAAAATGAAGGATGGTGAAGGTGTCGCTGAAATGTACTCTACGCTTTCTCTCATCACAAATGAGATTGCCGGCTTAGGAAGTGAAGAGATGACCGGTAGATTCATCATCAAAAAGATTTCTAAGAGCCTTGGATGGAAAATGTGATACCGTGTGCACATTGATCCAAATGATGCCCAATTACAAAGATCTCAAGCCAACGGAGGTGATTGGAAGAATTGTTGCTCATGAGATGTCACTTAAGGATAAAGAGGAACTTCACAACAAATCAAGTGGTGCCTATAAAGCCTCATGTGAAGCCCCTACATCATCAAGTGAGAAACAAGACTTCAATGAAAGAATTGAGCCTAATGGTGAAGAACTTCAACAAGTTCTACAAGAGTAGAAGCAAGGAAAGAAGTTCCAAGTCAAGGTCCTACAATGAAAAAAGATCTTCAAGTCGTGAACGTAATTGCTGCAATTGTGGAAGACCCAGACACTACTCCAATGAGTGTATGGCTCCCTACAAAAGAAGAGAAGGTTCCCCCAAAAGAAGGAGTAGGAGAGAAGAATCACCACCAAGAGAGAGAAAGAGTAGATATGAACGTTATGAAAGAAGAACATCATGGATAAGCAAGGATTCGGAAAGGAAGGACAAATCATCAAGGGGCTACACAAAACGAAGACATCAAGCTCACGTTGGTGAATGGGTATCCGGCTCCGACTCTGACGATCACTCCGAGAAAAATTATCACTCTGACTCCGAATATACTCAAGATGAAGGTGTTGCCGGTCTAGCACTTGTGTCAACCAACTCCTATGACATATTTGAGTCACCAAATAAAGGAAGTGGAAGATGCTTCATGGCTAAAGGCCCGAAGGTATCACACCCCAAGTATGTTGATTTCAATAGTGATGAAGATGACTTGCTAGGTGATGATGATTTACTTGTTGACAATTCTAGTGATGAAAACTATGATGAACTTGCTATTAATCATGCTAATCAAGACAAAACGAATGACAATGATAAGAAGGAGATTGAGCGTCTAGCTAAAGAGCTAAACACTCTTAAGTTAGCTCATGAAACTACCTTGGAAAATCATCGAGAGCTTTTAAAGACTCATGAGAATCTACGCTTTAAGAAGCTCAACCTTGAGCAAGAGCATGAGTTCTTAAAGGCGATCAATGATGATCTTCGCAAGAAAAGTTCTTCTTACATTGCCAAGCGTTTACTTTTGTCTAGTTACATGCCACAAGTTAAATCTAGCAACAAGAGTAAGAAAGATTCTTCTTCTAGTAGTAACAATAATCATGCTAAACTCAATGATGTTGCTTCTAGTAGTTCTCTTGATTCCACTAATGATTCTCTTAGCCAAGTTACACTTGAGCAAGAAAATAGCTTATTGAAGGGAATTATAGATAAAGGTGTTTACAAGAGCCTTGCTGGAAGTAAGCAATTTGAGGAAATTGTACGCAAGCAAGGAAGACAGTGAAAGAATCAAGGTGTTGGTTTTGAACGAAAGTTCAATGTCAATGGAGTTGAGTGGGAAGAAGTTCAATACCCCAAAAGGAAGTTTGTTCCTCAACAAGAGAAGTATGATCCTACTTCTTTCCAAGGAACACAAGCTCAAGATGATCTTCCACCACAATACCACAAGCTAAAAGGCAAGGACAAGCTTCAAGAGGAGATTGATGCATTTGAAGAAGCTCCCAAAGCCTTGGTCAAGTGGGTTCCCAAGACTACATCAAGTTCTACTTCATCAAGTACGACTACAACTCCAAGGATTCCCATCAAGATGGTGTGGATCCCGAAGAATAAGAACTAGAGAGTTCTTGAGGGTGACTCCGCCAACACACTTCACTCATATCATTTTGGAGAGGACAAGTGCAAACAACTTCCATATCTTGCACTAGTTCAAGGAGTCACAAACCCCCTTGTTGGTAAGACAAGGGACAAGGTAACCTACTGCATTCATGGACATCATCTCATGTGAATATCACTCTAAGAACACAGGGAGAGCACACAATTTTGATCGAAAGGGAGAACACACAATCACAAAGAGGAAAATAAAGGAGAAATTATGCATTTTTCTTTGTTTTTTGCTCATACATAGAAAATGTGTGTATCCACATTTTAAAATTTTCTATGTTCTTTCTTTGATCTACATGACAGAAAATAGTATTTTTCAATTCGGTGTACTACACACACACGCACAACATATCCACATTTTTTTGGCTGACATCAACTAAAAAAGGTTTCAGACTCACAAGCATACACAAATCAATCTTCCATGAATTTCTATACTTTTTACCCAAAAAAATTGCGAGAACTTTGATAACCTTTTGCCCACAAAGCAAAGGAAGCTAAGTGACCTGATGCATATAATTCTTATCTCCTGCTAGCGACCCACGACCTGTACGTGTTCCTCTCTAAGGACAACAAGGATGGATTGGAGTCTGAAGCACGCCGTGAAGGCGCCCAGTGGATAATCAACAGTTAGAATTTGGACCGATTAATCGGTCATTCCTAAAACAAGTCCAGATTAGGTTGCTGCAGTTTGAGACTCAATTAGGAAACTTCATCATGAGAGAGTGGTGCTCTGCTGGTGAAAGAAACAACAGACGATGCTACTCAAGGGGCAATGGAAAGGACAACCAAATAGTAGATGATGGTTGCAGTTTGAAAGTAATCTTGATCTTCAACACTGACAGAATCTTATAACTTGGAGATTCAACTGTGTGCAGTAGACAAAAAAATCATTAGAGGCGTCAAAATCTGAGCCCTGAAAAACTACTACATTAAACTAGCTAGTACTTCCTTACTTCTGAACCTTGAAACAAACACAAAAGACTTGCCTGAACCTGCTGCAAACCAAATTGTTTTAGCTTACTTCTGAAATCTGAATCATAATAAAAGTGCAGTAAATTCCTCTTGAAACAATCTATCCATGCTGAAAAACAAGGGCAGCTAGTTAGCTTGGTTGCAGTCTCGAACAAATAATCATAATTACTCTTCTATTTTATTTAGTGAAACATGTTCATTCAGAAACCTCACAAGGAAAAAATTTAGTCTGATCCTTGTGGACTAACTAAACTGTTTCATGAAGACGAGGCTGGAAACTAAAATGTTTTCTCAGTAGTCAAGCCCATATCTTTTACTGAAAAAACACCAACCTAGGCTATCAATTACTCGTATCAATGTTTACATTAACATCTCCTGTACAAAATTGTTTGTCTTTGACATTAGCGGGTGGAACGTCACAAGTGGATGCAACCCAGGAATAAAAATACATAAGCGACTAGCGAAGTAAGGAGCTCCAGACACCAAGTACGCGGCAAAATAAATGTCGGGATCACTGGGACTACCAGCGAACCTACTATCCAGCCACTCGCAAAGAGTCCAAGCCTGCAAGTACATAGGAGGATTAAACACCCTATACGTGTGCGACTAATAACGACCAAGGGAGTCCTCGTATGTATGTTGCTATGCAGGTGCTAACTAACCCTGTAGCAGACGCCCTGCCAAGGTTCTTTCATCTTGTCGTTGAGAAAGTATATGCATGAGACGAGTACCAGTGCAAGCTGCAACACAAAATCATCAATGTTAGAAAGATTGTTAGAACCAGCGAGATACCATTGGCATTGTAGGCTTAATCTATCTTATAGGTATATTTACTGTCTAATGGTTGTGCAAGAGAAATAAACAAGTCTTAGGTTGTAGGTAATGTCTAATAGGTTCAATGCTTAGGAAAAAGGGATTGCTGAATCGGTTGGGAGAATCATTACAAGCATATATACCTGGAAGGTAGGTCCAGTCTCAGCAGAGGTTGCGATGCTCCACCCAGCAATAAAGCCGAAGAGAGCGAATCTTTTTGACAAGACATCCATCGATGGCACCTCGAAGTGTCTGAGCAGTGTCTTAACCCATGACGGGTGGTGCACGTTGGTGAACAGGAGAAGGAAGAATGATGATGCTGGTGAAGGTCGGATTCGGTCATCGTTGCAGTCCACACACGACAATAATCTCGGCGTTTGCGGCCACGAGGTCAACAACAAGCGGAATGCAGCGCTCCACACATCTCTCTATGACCGGATGCCCACACCTGCATCGATTTAACAAGGCAAAATAAAGAGTTTGTGATCAGAGCTGCATCGACGAACATGGTTAGGCACTCGCGACACAATCGAGTTTCAGATTTTCAGTTAGAGCGTCTCTTGTTGTCTGCTAGAGCAGTGTGCAGAGTTTCAGTTTCACAGTTTTTGAGCTCGGTGCCTACTGATTTAGGCTAACCAACCATCTAAGAATTATGTAAAAGTAACTAACTGTAGTAGTAGTTTCTAGACAAACTATTTACTGAGCTGAAGGAATATATGGATGGTCTAATTTTTAGGGCAAATTCACTACGTATGAAACAAGCAGAAGTTCAGAAGAAGTTGGGCAGAAGTGCAGAACATGAAGAACACTCACCGCCTGAAGATATTGGAGGAGCATTTTCATAGGAGTGGACACTGCGTTTTTTGCCGCGGGGGCCTGGACTGAAAGCTCTGCACTAGGGAGGAGGTGGGAGATGTTCCTCGCCCCTGAGATGCTCCTCGTCGGACGCCCTTGAGATGCTCCTTGCCGGACGGGAGATGTTCTCCTCGGCGGCCCTGTTTTGCCGCGAGCCACGCGACTATGGACAGGAGTGGGGGCGAATCCCACTGGATTTGTAGCTGGTTGTGCTGACGCTGGTCACGGGTGGCCGCGGCTGCTGGAGAGAAGGCGATGGCGGGAAGCGCACCGGGGCCGGGGGTGCGGCGGTGGGAGGCGTGCCGGAGGCATGGCGATGGGAGGCACGCCAGAGCAAGGGGAGGCGGCGGAAGGCAGCCTAGTTGCATGCCGGAGGTTGGGGCAGTGGCGCTTGGAGGTAGAGGAAGCGGGGTGGAGGGAAGCGGCGGCACTAGGAGGCAGGGGAAGTGGGCACGGCAGCGCCGGGAGGCAGGGGAAGCGGGGAGCGGCGGTGCTAGGAGATCGAGGAGCGGGGAGAGATGCACGGCGCTGGCACCTGGCACGAGGGAGATCGGGGGAAGGTTGGGGATCAGGGGAGGTGGTGGACGGGGAGTGGGTTTTTTTTTCTACACGGGCTGGGGGAGTTCGGGAACAAGTCCATCCGGTCGGCGATCGTGATCCAAATAACTATTCTGATTCTATATAAAGCGATCTTTTCTATTTTAATATTAATACATTGTATTTTTATGTTTCATAAATTTTGTCTTATTTCATACATAAAAAGAGAACGTAAGAAAATATGTACTCGCCGTAAAAAATATTTTATGTTACGTAAATTTATGAATGTGAAAACATGGCATAAAACATACATAAAATATGATTTTTCTAGTCTTATAACCTATATTTTTATTTTTTTTTATACCAAATTTTACACATCCAATCAATTTGCATGTAATTATTTATATTCTAAACATAATTTATTTAGGAAGCAATGATAAGATTATCTCGGATGAAGAATAATTTATTCTGCACCCTGAGTGATGAATAACACCGGAGCCTTATTCTGCTAACACCCCAACCCACCGACTGACACGAAATAAAAAATAAACAGGTCAACCCACCCACCACCACCACATCACCTTCTTCCCCCACCCCCACAACCGCACCGATCTCCTGCGCCCCGCCCCACCCGCGACCTTCCTCCACTTGCCGGCGAGACAACCCTCCCCCAGCCACCTCCCTTCCCCCGCGCGACGCCCCACCACCGGAGTCAGGGGCGGCGCCCTCCCCGCGACGCACCGCAGCCACCACCACGCCGGCGACCTGCTCCACACCGAGCTCGGATCTGACGGCACCAGACCGTTCACCACCGGATCAAGGCCCTCCACCACCCTCATTCGTCGTTCCCGCGCCGCTCACCCCACCCGCAGGTGCGAGGCGTCGTCGGCGGGCTGTGCAGCTCCTTCAACCCCCGCTGATCTGCTAGGAACTGGCGACCCCATCCTGCCAAGATCCGTCGCCGCCTCCTTCTTCTAGCCGGCGACGAGGTCAGGCCTCTCCTATGTTCCCTTCCTCCACCTCACCTCCTCCTCCGGCAGCTGCAGCTCCCTTCCCCTCCTCTACACCCACTCCTCTTCCACCTCCCCTCCTCTGTCCCAGAAGCACTGCCGACAGCACTGCACCGGGCCCTGTACTTTAGCCTGCTCGACTACTCCACTGGGAGGACACCACCGCCTACCACCACAGCGCGCAGTTCGCTAGCGCCGGGCCGTGGTGCGGTTGCGAGGGCGTTGCAGTGCTCGGCTCCTCCCGTGACGAGCTGTAGGGCATCTGCCCCCGACGGCGCGACCACCCTCTGCCTTGACCCCCTATCTAGCTCTCCTCCTCCCCCGCAGTGCCCAAGAAGAGCCCGGACGGTCCCAGATGAGTCCCTCTCTCTGTTCGACTTCATCTATCGTGGAGCAGGGCCTGCAACAGCCTGATTGCAGTTCATTTTGATTTTTTTAAGCTCGCTAAGTGATGACCCACAAGTATAGGGGATCTATCATAGTCCTTTCGATAAGTAAGAGTGTCGAATCCAACGAGCAGAAGGAAATGATAAGCAGTTTTCAACAAGGTATTCTCTGCAAGTACTGAAATAAGTGGTAACAGATAGTTTTGTGATAAGATAAATTGTAACGAGCAACAAGTAACAAAAGTAAATAAAGTGCAGCAAGGTGGCCCAATCCTTTTTGTAGCAAAGGACAAGCCGGAACAAACTCTTATAATAGGAAAAGCGCTTCCGAGGACACATGAGAATATCATCAAGCTAGTTTTCATCACGTTCATATGATTCGCGTTCGATACTTTGATAATTTGATATGTGGGTGGACCGGTGCTTGGGTGCTGTTCTTACTTGAACAAGCATCCCACTTATGATTAACCTCTATTGCAAGCATCCGCAACTACAACAAAAGTATTAAGGTAAACCTAACCATAGCATGAAACATGTGGATCCAAATCAGCCCCTTACGAAGCAACGCATAAACTAGGGTTTAAGCTTCTGTCACTCTAGCAACCCATCATCTACTTATTACTTCCCAATGCCTTCCTCTAGGCCCAAATAATGATGAAGTGTTATGTAGTCGACGTTCACATAACACCACTAGAGGCTAGACAACATACATCTTATCAAAATATCAAACGAATACCAAATTCACATGACTACTAATAGAAAGACTTCTCCCTTGTCCTCAGGAACAAACATAATTACTCACAAAGCATATTCATGTTCATAATCAGAGGGGTAATAATATGCATATAGAATCTGAACATATGATCTTCCACCAAATAAACCAACTAGCATCAACTACAAGGAGTAATCAACACTACTAGCAACCTACTAGTACCAATCCCGGACTTTGAGACAAGAATTGGATACAAGAGATGAACTACGATTTGGATATGAGATGGTGCTGGTGAAGATGTTGATGGAGATTACCCTCTCCCGATGAGAGGAGCATTGGTGATGATGATGGTGATGATTTCCCCCTCCCGGAGGGAAGTATCCCCGGCAGAACAGCTCTGCCGGAGCTCTAGATTGGTTCCGCCAAGGTTCCGCCTCGTGGCGGTGGAGTCTCGTCCCGAAAAGTTTCTCTTTATTTTTTTCTCATCGAAAGACCTCATATAGGAGAAGATGGACGTCGGAGAGCCACCAGGGGGCCCACGAGGTAGGGGCGCGCCCCCCACCCTCGTGAGCAGGGTGTGGGCCCCCTTGCCTTCATCTTTGGCGATGATTTTTCTTTATTTATTTTAAGATGTTCCTGGAGTTTCAGGACTTTTGGAGTTGCGCAAAATAGGTCTCTAATATTTGCTCCTTTTCCAGCCCAGAATTCCAGCTGTCGGCATTCTCCCTCATTATGTAAACATTGTAAAATAAGAGAGAATAGCCATAAGTATTGTGACATAAAGTGAAATAACAGTCCATAAATGCAATAAATATCGATATAAAAGCATGATGCAAAATGGACGTATCAACTCCCCCAAGCTTAGACCTTGCTTGTCCTCAAGCGAAAAGCCGATAACAATAAATATGTCCGCATGTTTAGAGGTAGAGGCGTCGATAATAAAAAAATACAGACATGAAGGCATCATGATTATTCTCATAATAGCAACATATATAGATTTTGTCATATGATTACTTATGTTCAAGTGATGATCTATTCACAATGCAAGAGTATAAATCATAAACCTTATTGGGCTCCAACAAACTATAATCTCAGTCATTGAATCAATTGCAATTTATCATAACATCGGAAAGAGTCTATGTCAGAGCTAAAAAGCAAGTCCACATACTCAACTATCATTTAGTCCTTCATAATTGCTAACACTCACGCAATACTTGTGGTTATGAAGTTTTAATCGAACACAGAGAAAGATAGGGGCTTATAGTTTTGCCCCACAACCTTTTACCTCAAGGGTAATGTCAACAATAATAATTCATGCTCCCCTACATCCAATTAGATATATATATATATATATATATATCATGTTCTTTCCAACATGCTGAGCTTGCCAAAGGATAAAATGAAAAAGGAAAGGTGAAGATCACCGTGACTCTTGCATAAGGTAGAAGATAATAATAAAGGATAGGCCCTTCACAGAGGGAAGCAGAGGTTGCCATGCGCTTTTATAGTTGGATGCACAAAATCTCAATGCGAAAGAACGTCACTTTATATTGCCCCTTGTGATATGAACCTTTATTATGCAGTCTGTCGCTTTTATTACTTCCACATCACAAGATTGTATAAATCTTATTTCTCCCACACCAATCAATCATACATATTTAGAGCAATTTTTATTGCTTTGCGCCGATGACAACTTACTTGAAGGATCTTACTCAATCCATAGGTAGATATGGTGGACTCTCATGGCAAAACTGGTTTAAGGGTATTTGGAAGCACATGTAGTATTTCTACTTGGTGCTGAGAATTTGGCTAGCATGAGGGGGAAAGGCAAGCTCAACAAGTTAGAGGATCCATGACAACATACTTTATCTCGGATATAAGAAAGACATAACTCATTACGTTGTCTTCCTTGTCCAACATCAACTCTTTAGCATGTCATATTTTAATGAGTGCTCCCAATCATAAAAGATGTCAATGATAATATATCTATATGTGAAAACCTCTCTTTCCTTATTACTTCCTATTAATTGCAACAATGACCAAAGCTATGTCTGCCAACTCCCAACAACTTTTAATCATCATACTCTTTCTATGTGAAGTCATTACTCTCAATAAGATCAATATGAAATTTTTGTTTCTTTTTATCCTTTTCTTCTTTCTTTTATTCACGCAAGATCATGGAAAAATAATCAAGCCCTTGACTCAACACTAATCTTTATTATATCTAGCTCACGGACTCGATTACATAAAGAGATCAAAAAGCAAAACTCAAAACTAGATCATGCCATAAACTTTATTCTACTAGATCAAGATACTACTAATAGGATCGAACTAAGAAAAACGATAAAGATAGGAGTTGTGATGGTGATACGATACCGGGGCACCTCCCCCAAGCTTGGCAGTTGTCAAGGGGAGTGCCCACACCCATGTGATTATGTCTCCTTCTTTGTTGTCGGTGTAATATTCTTGGCGATGATTCCCCTCAGGATGCGGTTCTCCTCCTCGAGCTTATTGACTTGCTGTTTGAGGTCCATTATTTCCTTACGAAGCTTTCCTGTGACAGCTAAAGCTCCTTGCACCCAAGGGTGTTGCATAGCTGCGGGAGAACAAGTGACACTCCTCTTCATATTTTCATAAGAAAGAAAACTAACATTAGAAGGGATAACCGAGTTTGGAATAGCTGAGCTCTGTAGTTCCCCCATCGTGAACCCAGCTCGGAGGCGAGAGGTGACTTCTTGATCCTCCATGGCATTTATTCTCATCAAGTCAGCCTCCATCTCTTCCTCCGTTGCTGTCCCAAAGTGGTCAGCGTCGCTGTTTTGCCCTTGGTTCCGGTGCCGGATTAGATACCCGGCTCTCCCCGATTGACTCTTGAGAAGACATCTTGCTCTAATCTGTAGCAGCAACAGCTCTAAAACAAAAACAGAGGAGATTTGCGTGATACGGGAGTCAAAACCTTCGGGAGAATATATAATGAATTTTTACCGACCAAAATACGTATCGTGCAAGAAAACGGAGTCCGGAAGGCACACGAGGTGCTCACGAGGTAGGGGGCGCACCCAGAGGGGTAGGGCGCGCCCACCACCCTCATGGGGCCCTCGTGTCCTTCCCGGACTGCTACTTATTTTTCTATTTTTCTAAATATTCCAAAACAGAGAGATATTGCCTTAAAAAAATTTGGAGTCGGTTTACTTACCGTACCACATACCTATTCCTTTTCGGAGTCTGAAACGTTCCGAAAAGTGTCCCTTATGTATTCCTCCGGGGTTACGGTTTCAATAATATTGGTTTCAACATTTATGGGATTACCTGAGATATAATGTTTAATTCTTTGACCGTTTACCACCTTTGGATTTGTGCCCTCGAAGTTGTTGGTTTTTATGGCACCGGAACGATAGACCTCTTCGATAACATAGGGGCCTTCCCATTTAGAGAGAAGTTTTCCTGCAAAAAATCTTAAACGAGAGTTGTATAGCAATACATAATCACCTACATTAAACTCACGCTTTTGTATCCTTTTGTCATGCCATCTTTTAAATTTTTCTTTAAACAACTTGGCATTTTCATAAGCTTGGGTTCTCCATTCATCAAGTGAGCTAATATCAAATAACCTCTTCTCACCGGCAAGTTTAAAATCATAGTTAAGCTCTTTAATAGCCCAATACGCCTTACGTTCTAGTTCGAGAGGTAAGTGACATGCTTTTCCATAAACCATTTTGTACGGAGACATACCCATAGGATTTTTATATGCAGTTCTATAAGCCCATAATGCATCATCAAGTTTCTTAGACCAATTCTTCCTAGACCTATTAATAGTCTTTTGCAAAATTAATTTAAGCTCTCTATTTCTCAACTCTACTTGACCACTAGACTGAGGGTGATAAGGAGATGCAATTCTATGACTAACATCATATTTAGCAAGCATTTTACGAAAAGCACCATGAATAAAGTGTGAACCACCATCAGTCATTAAATATCTAGGGACTCCAAACCTCAGAAAAATAACTTCTTTAAGCATTTTAATAGAAGTGTTATGATCAGCACTACTAGTTGGAATAGCTTCTACCCACTTAGTAACGTAATCAACAGCCACTAGAATATGTGTGTATCCATTAGAGGCAGGAAAAGGTCCCATATAATCAAAGCCCCAAACATCAAATGGTTCAATAACAAGAGAATAATTCATAGGCATTTCTTGACGTCTACTAATATTACCAATTCTTTGACATTCATCACAAGACAAGACAAACTTACGGGCATTCTTGAAGAGAGTAGGCCAATAAAAACCAGATTGCAATACCTTATGTGTGCAGTTCTATCTCCAGCGTGGTGTCCTCCATAAGCCTCGGAATGACACTTGCGTAGGATATGTTCCTGTTCATGCTCAGGTACACAACGTCTAATAACACCATCTACTCTTTCTTTGTAAAGATGTGGGTCATCCCAAAAGTAATGTCTCAAGTCATAGAAAAACTTTTTCTTTTGTTGGTATGTGAAGCTAGGTGGTATAAATTTAGCAACAATATAATTAGCATAATCAGCATACCATGGAGTATTACGAGAAGTACTTATAACATTTAATTGTTCATCAGGAAAGCTATCATCAATAGGTAGTGGGTCATCAAGAACATTCTCTAACCTAGATAAGTTGTCTGCAACGGGGTTCTCAGCTCCCTTTCTATCAACAATATGCAAATCAAAATCTTGTAGCAAGAGAACCCATCTAATAAGTCTAGGTTTAGCATCTTTATTTTCCATAAGATATTTAATAGCAGCATGATCAGTGTGAATAGTTACTTTAGAATCAACAATATAAGATCTGAACTTACCACAAGCAAATACAACTGCTAAAAGCTCTTTTTCAGTAGTAGCATAATTTCTTTGAGCATTGTCTAGAGTCTTACTAGCATAATGAATAACATTTAATTTCTTATCAACTCTTTGCCATAGAACAGCACCTATAGCATAATCACTAGCATCACATATAATTTCAAAGGGTAAATTCCAATCAGGTGGCTGAACAACAGGTGCAGAGACTAATGCTTTCTTAAGTATTTCAAATGCTTCTACACAATCATCACCGAAGACAAATGGTATATCTTTTTGCAATAAATTAGTCAGAGGCTAAGAAATTTTTGAGAAGTCCTTAATGAACCTCCTGTAAAATCCGGCGTGACCAAGGAAACTTCTTATACCTTTGATGTCCTTGGGACATGGCATCTTTTCAATAGCATCGACCTTGGCTTTATCAACTTCAATACCTCTTTCAAAAACTTTATGCCCCAAGACAATACCTTCATTAACCATAAAGTGGCACTTTTCCCAATTCAAGACAAGATTAGTTTCTTCACATCTCTGCAAAACTCGATCAAGATTGCTCAAGAAATCATCAAAAGAGGAACCATAGACGGAAAAATCGTCCATGAAAACCTCACAAATCTTTTCACAAAAGTCGGAGAATATAGCCATCATGCATCTTTGAAAGGTAGCAGGTGCATTACATAAACCAAAAGGCATACATCTATAAGCAATAGTACCAAAAGGGCATGTAAAAGTAGTCTTTGATTGATCTCTAGCCGACACAGGTATTTAAGAGAAACCAGAATAACCATCTAAAAAGCAATAGTGTGTATGTTTGCATAATCTTTCTAGCATTTGATCAATAAAAGGCAAGGGGTAATGATCTTTCTTAGTAGCCTTATTTAATTTGCGCAATCAATTACCATCCTATAACCTGTAATAATTCTTTGTGGAATTAATTCATCTTTATCATTAGGAACAACAGTAATACCTCCCTTCTTAGGGACACAATGGACAGGACTTACCCACTGACTATCAGCAACGGGATAAATTATACCTGCCTCCAGAAGCTTGAGTATTTCTTTTCTTACCACTTCTTTCATTTTAGGATTCAGACGTCGTTGAGGATCACGAACTGGTTTGGCATCTGCTTCCAAATTTATTTTATGTTGACATAGAGTGGGACTAATGCCCTTAAGATCATCAAGAGTATATCCAATAGCAGCACGATGCTTCTTTAGAGTTTTCAATAATCTTTATTATTCATGCTCTGAAAGGTTAGCACTAATAATAACAGGATATATCTTCTTTTCATCAAGATAAGCATATTTAAGATTATCAGGCAAAGGTTTAAGCTCAAACACGGGATCACCCTTGGGTGGAGGAGGATCCCCTAAAATTTCAACAGGCAAGTTGTGTTGCAGAATAGGTTCATGTTTAAAGAATACTTCATCTATTTCCCTTCTTTCATTCATGAACATATCATTTTCATGGCCTAGCAAATAGTGTTCTAAAGGATCACTAGGAGGTACGGCAATAGAAGCAAGACCAATAATTACATCCTTACTAGGTAATTCTTCCTCACGATGTTGTGTACTAAATTTAGAGAAATTAAACTCATGAACCATATCATCCAAGCCAATAGTAACAACATTTTTTTCGCAATATATCCTAGCATTAACAGTGTTCAAGAAGGGTCTACCAAATATAATGGGACAAAAGCTATCTTGCGGAGAAGTAAGAACAAGAAAATCAGCAGGATATTTAGTTTTCCCACACAAGACTTCAACATCTCTAACAATTCCAATTGGTGAAATAGTATCTCTATTGGCAAGTTTAATTGTGACATCAATACCTTCTAACTCAGCAGGTGCAATTTCATTCTTAATTTCTTCATATAAAGTATGCGGTGTAACACTAGCACTCGCACCCATATCACATAAGCCATGATAACAATGATCTCCTATTTTAACAGAAATAACAGGCACACCTACCATAGGTCTATGTTTATCTTTAGCACAAGGTTTAGCAATTCTAGCAGTTTCATCTTCGAACTAAATAACATGCCCATCAATATTATCAGACAAGAGATCTTTAACAATAGCAATATTAGGTTCTACTTTAACTTGCTCAGGAGGTGTATAAGTTCTAATATTGCTTTTACGAACAACAGTTGAAGCTTTAGCATGATCCTTTATTCTAACAGGGAAAGGTGGTTTCTCAACATAAGAAGTAGGAACAATAGGATCATTATAAGTGACAGTCTTTTCTTCAACTTTAATAGGTGCAGCTACTTTTACTTCTATGGGAGGATGATATTTAAATTACTTCTCCTTAGGGAGATCAACATAAGTAGCAAAAGATTCATAGAAAGAAGCTACTATCTCAGAGTCAAGTCCATATTTAGTGCTAAACTTACGGAAAATATCGGTGTCCATAAAAGATTTAACACAATCAAACTTAGGTGTCATACCTGACTCCTTACCTTCGTCGAGGTCCCAATCTTTAGAGTTGCGTTTAATTCTATCCAATAAATTCCATCTGAAGTCAATAGTCTTCATCATAAAAGAGCCAGCACAAGAAGTATCGAGCATGGTTTGATTATTATGAGAAAGTCGAGCATAAAAACTTTGCATAATTATTTCTCTCGAGAGCTCATGATTGGGGCATGAATATAACATTCATTTAAGCCTCCCCAAGCTTGAGCGATGCTTTCTCCTTCGCAAGGCCAGAAATTATATATATAATTGCGATCATGATGAACAAGATGCACAGGGTAATACTTTTGATGAAATTCCAATTTCAATCTTTTATAGTTCCATGATCTCATATCATCACATAGCCTATACCATATCAATGCATCTCCCTTCAAAGATAAAGGGAAGACCTTCTTCTTAGCAACATCATCGGGTATACCTGCAAGCTTAAATAATCCACAAATTTCATCCACATATATTAAGTGCTCATCAGGATGCTTTGTTCCATCTCCTGTAAAAGGGTTAGCTAGCAGTTTTTCCATCATACCCGAAGGAAATTCAAAAGGAGTTTCATTTTCAATAGGTTCAGTAGGTTGAGGAGCAACTCTTTGCTCTACTGGACGGGGTGAAGATACCCCGAACAAGCCCCTCAGAGAATTACTTTCCATAGTAACAAGTGACAGTAAATTTCAGCACACTATATAAATTTTTCCTTACCAAATTCCACCTACCAAAGGCACTACACTCCCCGGCACCGGCGCCAGAAAAGAGTCTTGATGACCCACAAGTATAGGGGATCTATCGTAGTCCTTTTGATAAGTAAGAGTGTCGAACCCAACGAGGAGCAGAAGGAAATGATAAGCGGTTTTTAGCAAGGTATTCTCTGCAAGTACTGAAATAAGTGGTCACAGATAATTTTGTGATAAGATAAATTGTAACGAGCAACAAGTAACAAAAGTAAATAAAGTGCAGCAAGGTGGCCCAATCCTTTTTGTAGCAAAGGACAAGCCGGAACAAACTCTTATAATAGGAAAAGCGCTCCCGAGGACACATGGGAATATCGTCAAGCTAGTTTTCATCACGTTCATATGATTCGCGTTCGATACTTTGATAATTTGATATGTTGGTGGACCGGTGCTTGGGTGCTGTTCTTACTTGAACAAGCATCCCACTTATGATTAACCTCTATTGCAAGCATCCGCAACTACAACAAAAGTATTAAGGTAAACCTAACCATAGCATGAAACATGTGGATCCAAATCAGCCCCTTACGAAGCAACGCATAAACTAGGGTTTAAGCTTCTGTCACTCTAGCAACCCATCATCTACTTATTACTTCCCAATGCCTTCCTCTAGGCCTAAATAATGGTGAAGTGTTATGTAGTCGACGTTCACATAACACCACTAGAGGCTAGACAACATACATCTTATCAAAATATCAAACGAATACCAAATTCACATGACTACTAATAGAAAGACTTCTCCCTTGTCCTCAGGAACAAACGTAATTACTCACAAAGCATATTCATGTTCATAATCAGAGGGGTAATAATATGCATATAGGATCTGAACATATGATCTTCCACCAAATAAACCAACTAGCATCAACTACAAGGAGTAATCAACACTACTAGCAACCTACTAGCACCAATCCCGGACTTTGAGACAAGAATTGGATACAAGAGATGAACTACGGTTTGGAGATGAGATGGTGCTGGTGAAGATGTTGATGGAGATTGCCCTCTCCCGATGAGAGGAGCGTTGGTGATGACGATGGTGATGATTTCCCCCTCCCGGAGGGAAGTATCCCCGGCAGAACAGCTCTGCTGGAGCTCTAGATTGGTTCCGCCAAGGTTCCGCCTCGTGGCGGCGGAGTCTCATCCCGAAAAGTTTCTCTTTATTTTTTTTCTCATCGAAAGACCTCATATCGGAGAAGATGGACGTCGGAGAGCCACTAGGGGGCCCACGAGGTTGGGGGCGCGCCCCCCACCCTCGTGAGCAGGGTGTGGGCCCCCTGGCCTTCATCTTTGGTGAGGATTTTTCTTTATTTATTTTAAGATGTTCCGTGGAGTTTCAGGACTTTTGGAGTTGCGCAGAATAGGTCTCTAATATTTACTCCTTTTCCAGCCCAGAATTCCAGCTGCCGGCATTCTCCCTCCTTATGTAAACCTTGTAAAATAAGAGAGAATAGTCATAAGTATTGTGACATAAAGTGAAATAGCAGTCCATAATGCAATAAATATCGATATAAAAGCATGATGCAAAATGGACGTATCACTAAGTTTTGTTTAGCAGTTCGTCGTGAGATCCATGGCGCTGGCCATGTTGTGCCTTCTCTTGCTGCTCTATCTGAGGCCAGGACGGGCTCTGCCGCGCTGGGAACCAGGGTGTGGCGTGACACCGGCGATTATGTGCGTCGTGGTTCTCTAATTCCCCTACAGAAGAAGCTGCGGTGGGAGTTCAGGCGTAAATTTGTTGCTTTCCCCTGGGTCTGCAGTCCACCGACGAAACGCGGATAGGTTCCTGCAACGCGGTTCGTTTTGGTTGTTGTCGATGCCATCCCCACTGCAGTACAGTGTGCTCATGAAGGTTTTGTGTGTATGTGTGTGTTTTATGTCGTAGCCGGTCGGGGGCTATGTTCCCTTGCAATGCAAAATAGCATGAAAATGAAGTGCACTGTTGTTGTATCCAAGTTTCAGTTCCTCCTCAAAATACATTGGACATGCAAAAAAATGTGCCAAGAGGTTCACTTTTGTCCACAGAGAGGTCTGGTTTTATTATGTGGAGAGGTTGGCTTCACTATACTATGCACTTTTTTTATTTTTAGAGGTTCTCTCCACTGCACTATGCATTTTTTTCGTTTTAAACGATAACAAAAAGAATCACGTCCAATCCTCTGTGATGACATTGCAGTGCGTTTTCCCACATGATGCAGCACACTAATATTGACAAATATGGTCCACTTAACCCTGTGAAACAAGTTAGAAAAAGACAAAGAAAAAGCATACAGTACACTTAGACTTGTGCCTCGGTCCATTTTTCGCTTGATGTGGTTTACTTGCTCTTATATCTGCGGTCCATTCTCGTTCATAAAAAAAGTTAAAAAAAGACAACAAAACTCTTCTGAGAAAAATTACGTCCGATAAAAGAAACTATGCAGCTCGCTTGCCCATCCGATGCAGTGCGGTTTTCATTCTGAAGCAGTGCGGTCGGCCGTATGACGTTGTTCATCCAGTAAGTGCAAAAAAATTGTTACGGAATCAAAGAAAATTAATGCGGTTCACTTCTTGATAGTGTTGTGGTTCATTTACATCCGATGTGAAGTGCACTCTACTTTCTCGTCCTTGAAAAAATTGCGATTGAATAAAAGAAACCATGCAGTTCTCTTACTCGTCTGATGCAGTGCGGTTTTTCGTCCGATGCAGTGCGGTTTTCAGTCGGATGAAGTACGCACGTCGATTTGGGTGTCATGAAAAAGCAGAGCGTCCGCATTTCGGTAAATTCAAAATTCCTATTAAACCGTAAAGAATTAGAGAGAGTGTTCTACATGAAAAAGTTATGCCTCGTCGATATCTTTCCAACCACGTATCGTTTGAATCATTTTGATGAGCAGGTTGTAAAAATTTCGCGAAAAACGGCCGCTGCCGCTCGTCGTCCGCCGCATGATTTTCAAAATTAACTTAAAACCGTAAGGAATCTCAAAAATATTTCAACATATGAAATTTGTGCCTCGTCCATAGCTTTTCAATGGTATATTACATGCCTTGTTTCGACAAACGGTTAAAAAACTGGAGCGAAAACAGTACCGAATATTTGAATTTTTTTGAAAAACAGAATTCTATGGTTTAGTAAATTTGAAACTGCTCTTAAACCATAATGAATTAGAGAAAACAATAGTTATGAAAAAGATGCGCCTCGACGATATATATTCAACGGTGTATCATTTGCCTCATTCCAACGAGCGGTTTAGAAAAAATATGAAAAAATGCTCGATGTCACTCTTTGTTGGCCGCACCATTTTTTAAACTGTTCTTAAACCGCGGGGAATCTCGAAAAGTGTTCAACATGGCGAAGTTGTGCCTAATCCGTAGCTTTCCAACGATATATTACACGCCTCGTTCTGATAAACAGTTAAAAAATTAGAGCGAAAACAGTACCGAAAAAACACTACGCACAGTTTTTTCCGACACGAAGTTCACTAGTCTGTGTAATGCAGTGCTCTTGTTAAAGAAAGAGCAGTGCTCTTGCGTTGAGCATGTAGTGCGGAAGTGTTATCAGAATAACTACTCTGATAATATTATCTGGGCTATTCTGTTTCGCGTAATAGAATATATTCTGTTACCCTACTTGAACCGATGGTTTCAGGCGGTTGTACTGATAATTTTCATCTCGTCGAACTGATCGTCTTTTCGTCGGAATGGGGCATGTAATATATCATTGGAAAGCTCTTGACATCTACATTATAAATATGTAGGAATTTTTTGCAATCACGGTTTAAGAGCAGTTTTGAAAAAACCATTTTTTTAAAAACTGAAAACACAAATCGTATTTTGGACTCAATTTCCAAACGGCTTGTAGAAATTGAACAAATAAGATGGCGTTGGAAAGCTGGTAAAAATCCGCATCTTCCATATATCTACTGTTTTTTCAAATTATATAGAATTTCAAAGTAATTTGAAAAACGGTGAAATTCTGGGTGAAACGTATTTTTGCGTTTTTTTGCAAACAGTCTGTCGGATTGAAAGTTTTTCGTATTCGTATTGATATGGTGTTGGAAAGCTATGGAAAATGCGCAACTTTTTCGTATTGAAAGTTCTTTCTAATTCCTTACGGTTTAAACACGAATTCAAAAATGGTCAAATTTGTTTTCGAATGCGGTTTTTTTAAAGTTCGTCGAAATAGGGAAAATAATATACCGTTGGATAGCTATCGAAAATGCGAAACTTAGTCATGTTGAACATTTTCTCTACTTTGCAACCGTTTAAGAGTAATTTTGAAGAAGGTGAAATCCATCGTGTTGTTTTTTCCTCTCTAAAAAACAGAGTACTCGTACTGAAGTATGTCTATGTTTGTACTGAGGTATTTTTCACAAAGTAGTTTTGAATGGCTCTAAAAAAAGAGTACTTTAAACGGATGTCTTTATGATTTTGTACTTACTCCCATCTTTTAAGAGTAATTTTGAATAAGAGTAATTTTGAATACGGTGAGACTCATCGTGTTGTTTTTCTGTCCGAAAAACAGAGTATTCGTACTGATCTATGTGTGTGCTTGTACTGAGGTATTTTTTTCAGAGTATTTTGAATGGTTCCAAGAAAAGAGTACTTGCACTAATGTTCGTATGGGTTTGTACTGAGCATATTTTCACATACTACACTTCACTTTGTTTTTTGGGTATCATAGTCCCCGAACTTGCATGGTTTACATCGTTGAACTAAATGATATTTTTTTTAAAGGAAGATGTTTTGGACTTCTCTTGTTTTGCGACTTGAATTTTTTACCATTTGATTTTTCATTGGGTTCCATTTTGTTTGAGTTTTTTTCTCAAACTTATCTGGGGCGTCGTGTTGAACTTACAATTTTTTTAATTGTGAACTTGTTGTGTTTTTACAATGCCAATATGCAGGAGAGCAGGGCGAGGGCAACGATAGAAGGAAGCTGCTTGTGGTGATCGCGGAAGCACTACAGGGCTGCCACAATGGTGGTTGATGGCAAGCCGGCACGGCACGACGTGTGGCAGAGAGGCATGGGGACGAGTGGGCGACGCACTGACATGTCACTGGAGAGCACCTGCTGGATTGACCTCATTGTCCCATTTGGACAGATCAGTTGTAGAACTTGAACGTCAACGTCTCAGAATACCAAAAGCTAACCATCTTTTAAAACTAATCATTGTTTTTAATTAGTACTGATCAATATTTTTGATTCAAACATTTTCTTTATTCTTGTATGCACATCAAGCTGTCATGTACTATACCTTCTTTGAAGTAGCAATCATCTCATCATATACATAAATTTTCTTGTCCGAACTTATGGTATCATCATCACTAAACCTGCATGATTTCTGTAGCTGAACTGGGACATTTGTACAACAAGAAACTAAATCTAATACCAATATTGAACTTGCAGGTTCCATACGCAAGCTAGCTACCAATGTCAAATTTACTGATCCTAAAATCAATCACCACCACAAGAAGACAATAAAATTCTCCAAATGGTTGCTCGAGGAAGAGCTAGCTGCTGAATCCGACCACATTTACCGCTCGAAGCAGCCAACCACTAGTTTGTAGAAGGATTTAGCAACGTCGGCGGCCGCCATCTCGCACCTGAGAATCAAACCAAATATTCAGGCGAATAAATAAGTGCACAAGAGATATTTCTTTAGCAAGACATTTTCATGGAACAGGCAAACCAAACTTTTTCAATGAACACACAAATCAATTTCTTATAAAGCTTCCTAGCCCATTAGCTTCAACCTTTACAAGACAAACTTCTTTCTAGGGGCAGAACAGAAGATGAACTTCTAACCTGCAGCTTTTCGCACTGAATTCCAATCACATGTTGAACTTTCTAACCTGCAGTTGCAAAGAAGCCGTCCCAAGTCAGGCTAGACAAAGACGTCCGGTTGGCTCTTGCATATATGGAGAATTTCTAGAATTTGGTAAAACGATTGAACTAGCTTGGTCTGGTTAGTATCACTATCACCATAACTAAATACATGTACTACTTTTTGACTATAACAACGAAAGAAAGCACTAGCTAGTGTTCAAAATATAGAAAGGGTGATATTTCTTAATTACAAAATTCAGAAAAGAATGGTGCTCTCTATCAGATTGTTGATGCATGAAAATCGCATGAACTTCATATACTGCAATAGAGTTGCATCAAGTGCACACACACATTGGCGCATGTCTTGCTACACCGAAAGCTTGCGATGAACTGTTTAAAGTTTGGAAACTGAACCTTTTGTTCTCAAGTACTGACACTACAAAATATAAATATATATCCATTGTTTCTAACATAAAAGAGTGACCACGAATACCAGCACTGCAAAAATGCACTCTACAGGTATAGACTACAACATACTTCACATTACGAGATTGCAATTCTTCTTGTAGATGATATTTTCCTGACAAACTGATGAACTGATCAAGATTCACATGAGACATATGATTTTTGGGGATTTCCTCAAGATTATGCGCAATAAAGCATCCAGACCGAAAAGAACAGACAAGCTGAACTGAAAACCAAAATAAATGGCCTCTGGGTTCCTCATATAGCAACTAAAACTTCAGTACAACTACACCTTTTATTGCTGCACTACTACTTAAACAAGGTAAATCAATAAAAAACTGAACTAACAAACATCTACTTAATATCTTTGTGCATGCCCATGTCGGCAGTGTGCAACCGTCGAGCATGTAGCTCGAGTGCTGGACGCAAATGCCCTTAGTGGTGGCCGCTATCGCCGCAAGAATGTTGGACGTATTGCCAGCTAGCATCCACGAAAACCGAGACAAAATTGAGTCTTGCACAAGATCAAACTAATATAAACGCTTGCTGCATCCATCAGCAGTCATGCATAACCAAGCAATGTGCAAAGCAAAGGGGCTGGTGTGCAAAACCGAGAATTTTTTCACGAAACCACACTTGAACTCGCTCTACAACAATCTTCAAACTTACGCATGCAGATAAATACTTTAGAACAAAAACAAAATCCCTAACCTTGTCTCTGTGTTTTGCTCGACATCAACACATTGTTCCTGTCCATACTGCAGCAGCGCCAGCTCCACACAAAAAAGACAGTGCTCTCCATTTAGACAAATACATCCAAGAGAAGACGCGAGAAACTTCAGCACATAGACTCACTGCTTTGGCAAAATGGAAGATACGTACTACATCTGAAGAATTTGCTAAAAATCTGGTGTTCCTTTTACCTCCTTGCCGTTCTTCTTATCTCAGGAGGACGCGGCCTTGGCGAATCGGACAAGGAAGACGTAAGGTGTGGGCACTGTCAAGTTCCACTCAAGCATGTTCAGGATTGCCTTCTCCATCCTCAGAATCTGCTCCCTGTATATGTGTTGTCGGAGAACAATTTGAAGTCATTCACCTGCAGGTTGGCGCACAAATAGGGATGGCAATGGGTAGGGTATGGGCGGGTACAACCTCCTTCTACCCAAACCCATACCCATAGAAATTTTTTATACCCACCCACTTCAATACCCATGGGTATAAACTGACACCCATGCCCATACCCATCGGGTATCCTATACCCAATGGGTATCCATTGGGTACAATATATAGCATTCAAATTCTTAAGAGGTAGAGAAATGAGTTCAAAATTCAAGTGATCATGGTAGAGAACTATAGCACGTATGTGGCCTCCTCCAGTGGGTGGCCTCTTGGAGGCATCAGGGGAGTATGAGCAGCGGTTGGTGGAAGGCCGACGTAGTGGAAGGCGGTGGTGGGAATTGGGGATCGCTGGATCGAGTGTTCGACAAGAGTCTGGTAGCAAAGAGTCGATATTTCATATTTTTGAGGAGTCACATAGGACGTATGAGGAGTGGCAAGCAGGTGATTATGAGCCTATGAGCTATGACTTGTTTAAGGAATACGAGATTTAGGGTTAGACCATATGAGTTGGATGTTAACCCCACATGTTATAGGAATTATTTTCATTTGTTATTTTTTTCTGGGTATCCATTGGGTTACCCATGGGCACAATTTCTTACCCATGCCCTACCCATACATTTTGTGGATATGGGTACCCATTACCCGTGGGTAGAAAATCTCTTCAAGTCTTGCCCATTCCCATTGTTTTCGGGTAGGGTACCCACGGGTACCCATACCCATGGGAAAAATTGCCATCCCTACGCACAAAACAGCCACCAATCAGAACGCGGACTCAATGAACGAACAAACAGCAGAATGGATGGATGATCCATCATTCAACCTACGTACCTCTGGAGCCCAAATCTCATCGTACTTGCACGCAATCAGCAGGGCACAGACGCTCACCAGCTGCAGCTCCCGCTAGATATCTACATAGAAAATCACATCCATGTCTAGTAGCTGGACTGATGTTTCCTTTCTTTTTTACTTCCATGGTGATGCACCAGTTCATACAATGAGTGGAATCGGTACAAAATGATAAAATAACTGAACTGATATTCTGGTCTCCAAAACTAATAACTAAGTCTGTACCAAATAAATGAATATAATTTCTTATTTGTATGTATATCAGTTCATTGACAATATTGAACTGAACGAAACTAAAAATAATAATTGAACTGAACTAAAAATAGAAACTAAACTGATTGTGCCACTGAAATTGTTTTCGTCTTTGTTTGTGGTCTCTAAACCTCCAATTTTTTGTACGTTGAGCTACCCTTTTTTTCTACCTTCTTTTCTTAGAACTGTTGTCTCTTTGGGAAGAACTGCTAGCCTTTTTTTAGGTGAACTTCTGTACATGTCTCTCGTTTCATGTGTAGTGGGGCACTAGGGCTCCAGCGTCATGAGCAGAAGAGCATCGCATCAAAACCTGACAAAACTTCAAATGGAGTTAGCAGTGGAGCATTTATTGAGAATATCAATGGAGTTGGCCGGAGCATCAATACCAACCTGGACGTACGGCACCAGGGCATCCATCCTCCTGTGTACCGCTGGAACCACGGCAAGGCAGTGATCTCAACAAGATGCGGCACCGTGTGGCTCGGGCTGCAACCTGATGGGGGAGGCGGGGGTAGTGCACAGAGGCACTTGGTGGCGTGCATACGGGGGGCTGAGGCGCGGGGCAGCCGGTCTGGTCATTGTGGATGTGGCCGGCTTGCGGCGGTGGTATTGGACTGGCGTAGTGGCCATGGATCCCCCACCGGAACGAGGCAGAGTGATGGCGTGGATCGTCGCCGGATGAGGTAGTGCAGGGGTCGGCAGCGCCGGGGCTTGGAGTCCCCCGAGCCGGGTGGTGTCGAGGTCCGGGCGCCGTTGCTGGGGGCGTCATGGGGATGTGGCGACCGGATCTTGTGGTTGGCCGCTCCGGCGGGGAAGAAGCCGGGACGCGACGAGAAGGCCAACGGAGGGGAAGAAGCTGGGGCGCGAGGAGGAGGCCGGCAACGGGGAAGAAGTCGGGGCAAGAGGAGGAGGCCGGCGGCGGGGAAGAAGCTGGGGCGCGAGGAGGAGGCCGACGGCCGGGAAGAAGCCGGGGCGCGAGGAGGAGGCCGGAGGCGGGAAAGAAGTCGGGCCGCGGGGAGGTGGCAGGGAAAGAATCAGGGGCATGGTGAGGTGGCTGGCGGCGGGTCAAGAAGTTGGGGCGCCGGAGGTGGCTGGCGGCGGGTCAAGAAGCCGGGGCGCCGGGAGGTGGCCGGCAGCGGGGTGCCGGATGTGGTGGGTCGACGACAAGATGGGGAAGATGGGGTGGGTTTTCTTTTTTCCTATTTTGTGCCGTTCGGGGTGGGCTTCTTTTCTTTTTTAGTTTCTACGCTATCTGTTCCGAAACTGCAGATCGGGCCTTATAGGGCTGAGGGGTAACAGATATCATTTTGTTACTAGTAACAGTGTGTGTCTATATATATATATACACACTGGGTGAGGATTAGTTATTCTTCACCCTCTCTATTCTCTATTTTATCATTAATGCATCATAATTTTACGTTTCGTAAGTTTTGTCTTATTTCCGACGTAAAAAAAATCGTAAGAAAATATATAATCATCGTAAAAAATATGTTAGTGGTACTATTCATCACCCAGGGTGCATAATAAGTTATTCTTCGTCCGAGGTAATCTTACGATCATTTCATAATTAAATTATGTCTGGAATTCAAATAGTTATATTCCTATTGATTCACTGCGTAAAATTTGATATAAAAAATAAAAATATAGATCATAAGATAAGAAAATTTGAAGTTTATATATATTTTACACTATGTTTTTACGTTTGTAATTTTATATAACATAAAATACTTTTTACGGCGGTTATATAATTTTTTACGGTCTCTTTTTACGTCAGAAATAAGACAAAACTTACGGAACGTAAAATTTCAGTGCATTGGTGTTAAAATAGAGGAGGGTGAAGAATAAATATTCCTCACTCAATATATACATATATAGTGTTACTATTCATCACCCAGGATGCAGAATAAGTTATTCTTCACCCGAGGTAATCTTACGATCATTTCATAATTAAATTACGTTTTAAATTCAAATAGTTACATTTCTATTGATTCACTACGTAAAATTTGACATAACAAAATAAAAATATAGGTTTTTATCATTTTTGTCACTAGTTGTGTCCCACTACTCAGTTTTGCCATTAGAAGTTACAACTACTCAAAAATGCCATCGATCTGCGAGATGTTTGCTCAAAAATGCCATCGTTCCGTTAGATGTTTCCTCAAAAATTCCATTAGACATCGTTATTTTCACATTAAACTCATTGACCATGTTATATGACAAAAATAAGCCTAGACCCACATGTCAGTTCTCTCTGTCGCACAATGATAAATGTGGCCCCACTTGTCAGGAGTAACCAAGCGAATAATTTTATAGAAAAATAAGAACGTCGTTGGGATCAAGTGGGCCCCACACTTTATTGCAGTAAGATAGAAGGAGAGCTGGCATGCTGGTTCATAGGTATTAATGTCATTATAACATGGCAAAAGAGATTTGAGATCACAATAATGATGTCCAGTGGCATTTTTGAACACGTGTCTAACAAAGCGATGACATTTTTGAGCAGTTAAAATTCCTAGTGGCAAAACTGAGTAGTGGGACACAACCGATGGCATAAATGATAAAAACCCTAAAAATATAGGTCATAAGACAAGAAAATTTGCAGTTTATGTGTATTTTAGACTATATTTTTACGTTTGTAATTTTACATAACATAAAATATTTTTTACGGCGATTATATATTTTCTTATGATCCCTTTTTGCGTCGGAAATAAGACAAAACTTACGGAACGTAAAACTACGGTGCATTGATGGTAAAATAGAGGGGGTGAAGAATAACTATTCCTCACCCAGGGTGAGGAATACACACACGCACACACACACACACTAGCAAACGTGCCTATGCGTTGCAATGGGAGAGTAAACATTTTTTTACCTGAGCCACTATTTTCATTACGATTCAATTTCGACTCTGACTCGTCATATTGATGGCATGCACCTATGACCATACTCAGGCAACATCTGGGCGGTGTCGACACTGAGGAGGTTGCATATATAAATTAACTTTCTTTAAGAATACCTATATGTATCACTGTCACATGCAACAGATGTAACATAAATTAAGATCGTATTTATCCGTTCCAATATTATAACGTTGATGACTATCACACGAATAGTTTAGATATTTTTAAAATAAACCTTCATGTACTTATGATGTTCATGAATTTTATAAGTGTATGTACATCTTAATAAAAATTGTTTGTGTACTCACTAAAAAAATTGTATTGTCCATCGGTAAGTATGCGTGTGGATTTCATCAAGAAAAAGTATATGCGTAGGGTCTTAGGTCATGAAACATGTACAAATAGAGAACACGCTAAAAGTATAGCATGCCCAAGGATCATATTTTTTTTCTTCGCTCGCTCCTTGCCAACCAGCACACAACATTGTGTACGGCATGTCCATTTGCAATACGGATCTGCACCGGTATGAAATAAAGACGATTGTGTGTCATTGATTAACATTGCACCCTAACATGCATTTTAAAAATAATGAACATGTAAAATAACATCATATTCAAATTTTACACATTTTTCTAATCAAATTCCATATATAACATGTTAAATTTGGTGTTACAATTTAAAAGATATGGTTATTTGAAAAACAAATCTTAATAGACTGCAGGGTGATTAACGTAGACATCAGGGGAGTTTACGTAAAGCTGAAAAAACGATTCACTGCCACTTAAATATGGAGGGCGGGTTAGTTAGCATAAAAGAGAGGGGGTTTGCGTAAAATGCAGAAACAGTGATTCGTTGTAACTTTAAAAAGGACTGTCAGTTAATTACTGGGAAATGGGGGGTTTCTGCAAAATGTGCGATGACGGACGACCAGAAGCACTATTCGCTTTATTATTAGGGAAAGATATAGGTTGGAGGGGAGAGGAGGCTGCGCCACAAGGAGGACTCCTCGGCCTCCCCTAGAGGGAAAGGGGGGCGCCTCCCCTATTAGGCCCTTGTGGCCCAAGTTGCCTTCCACCTCTTGGTCTTTTAAGGCCCGTCAATATTTAATAAATTATAGAAGCCTCCTAACTATTATTAAAGTATTTTATTATTAATTTAATATCTCCGGAAAAAATTTCCACCTATATATAATTTGTTAGTAATACCCGATATTGCTCGATAATCTCTGAAACCCTTCTGGTGACACCGAAACGCTTTCGGATCTTCTTGAAACTATTTCGAATATTAATGAAACTATTTCACAAATATTTCCTCGTTACTCATGTCCTACTAACACTCAGAAAATTGTGATTACCTTAAGCTTTTGACCCTGTAGGTTTGCTAAAACATAGAGATGAACAAAACCCCTTTGTTCAATGACTGATAGCCGAACCGTGGACATCCATATCGATCCCTATGAGTACACAAATGACATACGAGTGGACCTTTGGTTATCATGTGATATTCCCTTTGCTTCGTGATACTTTAAAAACCTGAGGTGAGATGTATCGGTGTCCTTTTGAGTCATACACATGCTCACTATACCGGTCTCCTCATTACTGGTTTTGTTCTTCTTTCTCGTTGACATATTCCGGCATCCCCATGAAATAGTCACATGAGTCTGGCCAGATGATGACCATCATTACTGGTTTTGTCCCTTGTCAAACTTTCCGATAAACCTGTAAGTTGTCGTTATGATCACCGTGTTATAGATGAAGTTTGAGCGACCCCCAAAACCCACCGTATGATAAGTGACTACGATACTCTCATGGTCTAACGAACTAAAACACACTTAACATTCCGTATTATTGTTGGAAATATGCCCTAGAGGCAATAATAAATTGGTTATTATTATATTTCCTTGTTCATGATAATCGTTTATTATCCATGCTAGAATTGTATTGATAGGAAACTCAGATACATGTGTGGATACATAGACAACACTATGTCCCTAGTAAGCCTCTAGTTGACTAGCTCGTTGATCAATAGATGGTTACGGTTTCCTGACCATGGACATTGGATGTCGTTGATAACGGGATCACATCATTAGGAGAATGATGTAATGGACAAGACCCAATCCTAAGCCTAGCACAAAGATCGTGTAGTTCGTATGCTAAAGCTTTTCTAATGTCAAGTATCATTTCCTTAGACCATGAGATTGTGCACCTCCCGGATACCGTAGGAGTGCTTTGGGTGTGCCAAATGTCACAACGTAACTGGGTGGCTATAAAGGTACACTACAGGTATCTCTGAAAGTGTCTGTTGGGTTGGCACGAATCGAGACTGGGATTTGTCACTCCGTGTAAACGGAGAGGTATCTCTGGGCCCACTCGGTAGGACATCATCATAATGTGCACAATGTGATCAAGGAGTTGATCACGAGATGATGTGTTACGGAACGAGTAAAATAGACTTGCCGGTAACGAGATTGAACAAGGTATCGGGATACCGACGATCGAATCTCGGGCAAGTATCGTACCGCTAGACAAAGCGAATTGTATACGGGATTGATTAAGTCCTTGACATCGTGGTTCATCCGATGAGATCATCGTGGAGCATGTGGGAGCCAACATGGGTATCCAGATCCCGTTGTTGGTTATTGACCGGAGAGTTGTCTCGGTCATGTCTGCATGACTCCCGAACCCGTAGGGTCTACACACTTAAGGTTCGATGACGCTAGGGTTATAGGGAAAGTATGTACGCGGTTACCGAATGTTGTTCGGAGTCCCGGATGAGATCCCGTACGTCACGAGGAGTTCCGGAATGGTCCGGAGGTAAAGATTAATATATAGGAAGTATGGTTTTGGCCACCGGAAGTGTTCCGAGCATCACCGGTAGTGTACCGGGACCACCGGAGGGGTCCGGGGGTCCACCGGGTGGGGCCACCAGCCCCGGAGGCCTACATGGGCCAATAGTGGGAAGGGACCAGCCCCTAGGTGGGCTGGGGCGCCTCCCACCAAGGCCCAAGGCGCTTCCAAGAGGGGAGGGGGCAAACCCTAGGGCAGATGGGCCCTAAGGCCCACCTCAGGTGCGCCTCCCCCTCCCCCCCTTGTGGCCGCCACCCTAGATGGGATCTAGGGCTGCCGCCACCTAGGGAGGAAACCCTAGGTGGGGGCGCAGCCCTCCCTCTCCCCCTATATATAGTGGAGGCAAAGGGGCAGCACAACAGATGAAGTTCCTCCCCTGTTGGCGCAGCCCTACCCCTCTCCCTCCTTGTCTCTCGTAGTGCTTGGCGAAGCCCTGCTGGAGTCCCGCGTGTTGGGTTTCGTAGTAATTTCAAAAAAATTCCTACGCACACGCAAGATCATGGTGATGCATAGCAACGAGTGGGGAGAGTGTTGTCTACGTACCACGCGGACCGAACTGCGGAAGCGTTGACACAACGTAGAGGAAGTAGTCGTACGTCTTCACGATCCAACCGATCAAGCACCAAACTCTACGGCACCTCCGAGTTCGAGCACACGTCAGCTCGATGACGATCCCCGGACTCCGATCCAGCAAAGTGTCGGGGAAGAGTTCCGTCAGCACGACGGCGTGGTGACGATCTTGATGTACTATAGCAGCAGGGCTTCGCCTAAACTCCGCTACAGTATTATCGAGGAATAGATCACGTGGATCAACTTGTGTGTTTCTGGGGTGCCTCTGCCTCAGTATATAAAGGATTAGAGGGGGGAGGCTGGCCGGCCACAGGAGGCGCGCCAGGAGAGTCCTACTCCCTCTGGGAGTAGGATTCCCCTCCCCCCCAATCCTAGTTGGAATAGGACTCCTTGAGGGGGGAAAGAGAGAGAGAGAGGGGGCCGGCCACCTCTCCTAGTCCTAATAGGACTAGGGGAAGGGGGGAGGCGCACAACCACCTTGGGCTGCCCCTTTCTCCTTTCCACTAAAGCCCACTAAGGCCCATATAGCTCCCGGGGGGTTCCGGTAACCTCCCGGTACTCCGGTAAAATCCCGATTTCACCCGGAACACTTCCGATATCCAAACATAGGCTTCCAATATATCAATCTTTATGTCTCGACCATTTCGAGACTCCTCGCCATGTCCGTGATCACATCCGGGACTCCGAACAACCATCGGTATATCAAAATGCATAAACTCATAATATAACTGTCATCGTAACCTTAAGCGTGCGGACCCTACGGGTTCGAGAACAATGTAGACATGACCGAGACACGTCTCCGGTCAATAACCAATAGCGGGACCTGGATGCCCATATTGGCTCCTACATATTCTACGAAGATCTTTATCGGTCAGACCGCATAACAACATACGTTGTTCCCTTTGTCATCGGTATGTTACTTGCCCGAGATTCGATCGTCGGTATCCAATACCTAGTTCAGTCTCGTTACCGGCAAGTCTCTTTACTTGTTTCGTAATACATAATCCCGCAACAAACTCATTAGTTGCAATGCTTGCAAGGCTTATGTGATGTGCATTACCGAGAGGGCCCAGAGATACCTCTCCGACAATCGGAGTGACAAATCCTAATCTCGAAATACGCCAACCCAACATCTACCTTTGGAGACACCTGTAATGCTCCTTTATAATCACCCAGTTACGTTGTGACGTTTGGTAGCACCCAAAGTGTTCCTCCGGTAAACGGGAGTTGCATAATCTCATAGTCATAGGAACATGTATAAGTCATGAAGAAAGCAATAGCAACATACTAAACGATCGGGTGCTAAGCTAATGGAATGGGTCATGTCAATCAGATCATTCAACTAATGATGTGACCTCGTTAATCAAATAACAACTCTTTGTCTATGGTTAGGAAACATAACCATCTTTGATTAACGAGCTAGTCAAGTAGAGGCATACTAGTGACACTCTGTTTATCTATGTATTCACACATGTATTATGTTTCCGGTTAATACAATTATAGCATGAATAATAAACATTTATCATGAAATAAGGAAATAAATAATAACTTTATTATTCCCTCTAGGGCATATTTCCTTCACCGCGCTCCTCCACCACCACCACGCCGTCGTGCTGCTGCTGGATGGAGTCTTCCCCAACCTCTCCTCCCCTTGCTAGATCAAGGCGTAGGAGACGTCACCGGGATGTACGTGTGTTGAACGCGGAGGTGCCATCCGTTCAGCACTTGGATCATCGGTGATTTGGATCACGACGAGTACGACTCCATCAACCCCGTTCACTTGAACGCTTCCGCTTAGCGATCTACAAGGGTATGTAGATGCACTCTCTCTCCCTCGTTGCTAGATGACTCCATAGATTGATCTTGGTGATGCATAGAAAATTTTAAATTTCTGCTACGTTCCCCAACAGTGGTATCAGAGCTAGGTTTATGCGTAGTTTCTATGCACGAGTAGAACACAAGTTGTTGTGGGCGTCGATATTGTCAATTTACTTACCGTTACTAGTCTTATCTTGATTCGGCGGCATCGTGGGATGAAGCGGCCCGAACCGACCTTACACGTATTCTTACGTGAGACTGGTTCCACCGACTGACATGCACTAGTTGCATAAGGTGGCTAGCGGGTGTCTATCTCTCCCACTTTAGTCGGATCGGATTCGATGAAAAGGGTCCTTATGAAGGGTAAATAGAAATTGGCATATCACGTTGGGGTTTTGGTGTAGGTAAGAAACGTTCTTGCTAGAAACCTATAGCAGCCACGAAAAAACTTGCAACAACAATTAGAGGACATCTAACTTGTTTTTGCAGCATATGCCTTGTGATGTGATATGGCCAAAAGGATGTGATGAATGATATATGTGATGTATGAGATTGATCATGTTCTTGTAATAGGAATCACGACTTGCATGTCGATGAGTATGACAACCGGCAGGAGCCATAGGAGTTGTCTTAATTTATTTATGACCTGCGTGTCAATATAAACGTCATGTAATTACTTTACTTTATTGCTAAAGCGTTAGCCATAGTAGTAGAAGTAATAGATGACGAGATAACTTCAAGAAGACACGATGATGGAGATCATGGTGTCATGCCGGTGACAACGATGATCATGGAGCCCCGAAGATGGAGATCAAGAGGAGAAAAATGATATTGGCCATATCATGTCACTATTTGATTGCATGTGATGTTTATCATGTTTTACATCTTATTTGCTTAGAACGACGGTAGCTTAAATAAGATGATCCCTCACTAAAATTTCAAGAAAGTGTCCCCCCTAACTATGCACCGTTGCGAAGGTTCGTTGTTTCGAAGCACCACGTGATGATCGGGTGTGATAGATTCTAACACTCGAATACAACGGGTGTAAGCCAGATTTACACACGCAATACACTTAGGTTGACTTGACGAGCCTAGCATGTACAGACATGGCCTCGGAACACGGAAGACCGAAAGGTCGAGCATGAGTCGTATAGAAGATACGATCAACATGAGATGTTCACCGTTGATGACTAGTCCGTCTCACGTGATGATCGGACACGGCCTAGTCGATTCGGATCATGTTTCACTTAGATGACTGGAGGGATGTCTATCTGAGTGGGAGTTCATTGAGTAATTTGATTAGATGAACTTAATTATCATGAACTTAGTCTAGAATCTTTACAATATGTCTTGTAGATCAAATGGCCCACGTTGTCCTCAACTTCAACGCGTTCCTAGAGAAAACCAAGCTGAAAGATGATGGCATCAACTATACGGACTGGGTCCGGAACTTGAGGATCATCCTCATAGCTACCAAGAAAGATTATGTCCTAGAAGCACCGCTAGGTAACGCACCTGTCCCAGAGAACCAAGACGTTATAAACGCTTGGCAGTCACGTGCCGATGATTACTCCCTCGTTCAGTGCGGCATGCTTTACAGCTTAGAACCGGGGCTACAAAAGCGTTTTGAGAGACACGGAGCATATGAGATGTTCGAAGAGCTCAAAATGGTTTTCCAAGCTCATGCCCGGGTCGAGAGATATGAAGTCTCCGACAAGTTCTTCAGCTGTAAGATGGAGGAAAATAGTTCTGTCAGTGAGCACATACTCAAAATGTCTGGGTTGCATAACCGCTTGACTCAGCTGGGAGTTAATCTCCCGGGTGACGCGGTCACTGACAGAATCCTTCAGTCGCTTCCACCGAGCTACAAGAGCTTTGTGATGAACTTCAATATGCAGGGGATGGAAAAGACCATTCCTGAGGTATATTCAATGCTGAAATCAGCGGAGGTAGAAATCAAAAAGGAACATCAAGTGTTGATGGTGAATAAAACCACTAAGTTCAAGAAAGGCAAGGGTAAAAAGAACTTCAAGAAGGACGGCAAGGGAGTTGCCGCGCCCGGTAAGCAAGCTGCCGGGAAGAAGCCAAAGAATGGACCCAAGCCCGAGACTGAGTGTTTTTATTGCAAGGGAAGTGGTCACTGGAAGCGGAACTGCCCCAAATACTTAGCGGACAAGAAGGCCGACAACACTAAAGGTATATGTGATATACATGTAATTGATGTGTACCTTACCAGTACTCGTAGTAGCTCCTGGGTATTTGATACCGGTGCGGTTGCTCACATTTGTAACTCAAAGCAGGAGCTGCGGAATAAGCAGAGACTGGCGAAGGACGAGGTGACGATGCGCGTCGGGAATGGTTCCAAGGTTGATGTGATCGCCGTCGGCACGCTACCTCTACACTTACCTACGGGATTAGTTTTAAACCTCAATAATTGTTATTTAGTGCCAGCTTTGAGCATGAACATTGTATCAGGATCTCGTTTAATTCGAGATGGCTACTCATTTAAATCCGAGAATAATGGTTGTTCTATTTATATGAGAGATATGTTTTATGGTCATGCTCCAATGGTGAATGGTTTATTCTTAATGAATCTCGAGCGTAATGTTACACATATTCATAGTGTGAATACCAAAAGATGTAAGGTTGATAATGATAGTCCCACATACTTGTGGCACTGCCGCCTTGGTCACATAGGTGTCAAACGCATGAAGAAGCTCCATGCAGATGGACTTTTGGAGTCTCCTGATTACAAATCATTTGACACGTGCGAACCATGCCTCATGGGTAAAATGACCAAGACTCCGTTCTCAGGAACAATGGAGCGAGCAACCGACTTATTGGAAATCATACATACTGATGTGTGCGGTCCAATGAGTGTTGAGGCTCGTGGTGGCTATCGTTATGTTCTCACCCTCACTGATGACTTGAGTAGATATGGGTATGTCTACTTAATGAAACACAAGTCCGAGACCTTTGAAAAGTTCAAGGAATTTCAGAGTGAGGTTGAGAATCAACGTGACAAGAAAATCAAGTTCTTGCGATCAGATCGTGGGGGAGAATACTTGAGTCACGAATTTGGCACACACTTAAGAAAATGTGGAATAGTTTCACAACTCACGCCGCCAGGAACACCTCAGTGTAACGGTGTGTCCGAACGTCGTAATCGCACTCTATTGGATATGGTGCGATCTATGATGTCTCTTACCGATCTACCGCTATCATTTTGGGGCTATGCTTTAGAGACTACCGCATTCACTTTAAATAGGGCACCATCAAAATCCGTTGAGACGACACCGTATGAATTATGGTTTGGGAAGAAACCTAAGCTGTCGTTTCTAAAAGTTTGGGGATGCGATGCTTATGTCAAGAAACTTCAACCTGAAAAGCTCGAACCCAAATCGGAAAAATGCGTCTTCATAGGATACCCTAAAGAAACTATTGGGTATACCTTCTACCTCAGATTCAAAGGCAAGATCTTTGTTGCCAAGAATGGGTCCTTTCTAGAGAAAGAGTTTCTCTCGAAAGAAATAAGTGGGAGGAAAGTAGAACTTGATGAAGTATTACCACTTGAACCGGTTAGTGGCGCATCTCAAGAAAATGTTCCTGAGGTGCCTGCACCGACTAGAGAGGAAGTTGATGATGATGATCATGAAACTTCAGATCAAGTTGCTACTGAACTTCGTAGGTCCACAAGGACACGTTCCACACCAGAGTGGTACGGCAACCCTGTCTTGGAAATCATGTTGTTAGACAACGGTGAACCTTCGAACTATGAAGAAGCGATGGCGGGCCAGGATTCCGACAAATGGCTAGAAGCCATGAAATCCGAGATAGGATCCATGTATGAAAACGAAGTATGGACTTTGACTGACTTGCCCGTTGATCGGCGAGGCATAGAAAATAAATGGATCTTTAAGAAGAAGACAGACGCGGATGGTAACGTAACCATCTATAAAGCTCGGCTTGTCGCTAAGGGTTATCGACAAGTTCAAGGGGTTGACTATGATGAGACTTTCTCACCCATAGCGAAGCTGAAATCCGTCCGAATCATGTTAGCAATTGCTGCATTCTATGATTATGAAATATGGCAAATGGACGTCAAAATGACATTCCTTAATGGTTTCCTTAAGGAAGAATTGTATATGATGTAGCTGGAAGGTTTTGTCGATCCTAAGAATGCTGACAAGGTGTGCAAGCTCCAACGCTCGATTTATGGGCTGGTGCAAGCATCTCGGAGTTGGAACATTCGTTTTGATGAAATGATCAAAGCGTTTGGGTTTACGCATACTTATGGAGAAGCCTGCATTTACAAGAAAGTGAGTGGGAGCTCTGTAGCATTTCTCATATTGTATGTGGATGACATATTGTTGATGGGAAATGATATAGAATTCTTGGAAAGCATAAAGGCCTACTTGAACAAATGTTTTTCAATGAAGGACCTTGGAGAAGCTACTTATATATTAGGCATCAAGATCTATAGAGATAGATCGAGACGCCTCATTGGTCTTTCACAGAGTACGTACCTTGACAAGATATTGAAGAAGTTCAAAATGGATCAGTCAAAGAAGGGGTTCTTGCCTGTATTGTAAGGTACGAGATTGAGCACGGCTCAATGCCCGACCATGGCAGAAGATAGAGAAAAGATGAGTGTCGTCCCCTATGCCTCGGCCATAGGGTCTATCATGTATGCTATGCTGTGTACCAGACCTAATGTAAACCTTGCCGTAAGTTTGGTAGGAAGGTACCAAAGTAATCCCGGCATGGAACACTGGATAGCGGTCAAGAATATCCTGAATTACCTGAAAAGGACTAAGGATATGTTTCTCGTTTATGGAGGTGACGAAGAGCTCGTCGTAAAGGGTTACGTCGATGCTAGCTTCGACACAGATCTGGATGACTCTAAGTCACAAACCGGATACGTGTATATTTTGAATGGTGGGGCAGTAAGCTGGTGCAGTTGCAAGCAAAGCGTTGTGGCGGGATCTACATGTGAAGCGGAGTACATGGCAGCCTCGGAGGCAGCACAAGAAGCAGTATGGGTGAAGGAGTTCATTACCGACCTAGGAGTCATACCCAATGCGTCGGGCCCGATGACTCTCTTCTGTGACAACACTGGAGCTATTGCCCTTGCCAAGGAGCCCAGGTTTCACAGGAAGACCAGGCATATCAAGCGTCGCTTCAACTCCATTCGTGAAAGTGTTCAAAATGGAGACATAGAGATATGTAAAGTACATACGGACCTGAATGTGGCAGATCCGTTGACTAAACCTCTCCTTAGAGCAAAACATGATCAACACCAGAACTGCATGGGTGTTCGATTCATCACAATGTAACTAGACTATTTACTCTAGTGCAAGTGGGAGACTGTTGGAAATATGCCCTGGAGGCAATAATAAAATGGTTATTATTATATTTCTTTGTTCATGATAATTGTCTATTATTCATGCTATAATTGTGTTATCTGGAAATCATAATACATGTGTGAATACATAGACCACAACACGTCCCTAGTGAGCCTCTAGTTGACTAGCTCATTGATCAAAAGATAGTCATGGTTTCCTGACTATGGACATTGGATGTCATTGATAACGGGATCACATCATTAGGAGAATGATGTGATGGACAAGACCCAATCCTAAGCATAGCTCAAAGATCGTGTAGTTCGTTTGTTGTAGCTTTTCCGAATGTCAAGTATCATTTCCTTAGACCATGAGATTGTGCAACTCCCGGATACCGTAGGAGTGCCTTGGGTGTGCCAAACGTCACAATGTAACTGGGTGACTATAAAGGTACATTACAGGTATCTCTGAAAGTGTCTATTGGGTTGGCATGAATCAAGACTGGGATTTGTCACTCTGTATGACGGAGAGGTATCTCTGGGCCCACTCGGTAATGCATCATCATAATGAGATCAATGTGACCAAGTGGTTGATCACGGGATCATGCATTACGGTACGAGTAAAGTGACTTGGCCGGTAACGAGATTGAACGAGGTATTGGGATACCGATGATCGAGTCTCGGGCAAGTAACGTACCGATTGACAAAGGGAATTGTATGCAGATTGATTGAATCCTCGACATCATGGTTCATCCGATGAGATCATCGTGGAGCATGTGGGAGCCAACATGGGTATCCAGATCCCGCTGTTGGTTATTGACCGGAGAGTCGTCTCGGTCATGTCTACATGTCTCCCGAACCCGTAGGGTCTACACACTTAAGGTTCGGTGACGCTAGGGTTGTTGAGATATTAGTATACGGTAACCCGAAAGTTTTTGGAGTCCCGGATGAGATCCCGGACGTCACGAGGAGTTCTGAAATGGTCTGGAGGTGAAGATTTATATATAGGAAGTCAAGTTTCGGCCATCGGGAAAGTTTCGGGGGTAATCGGTTCCGGTGGTCCACCGGGTGGGGCCACCTATCCCGGAGGGCCCCATGGGCTGAAGTGGGAGGGGAACAAGCCCCTAGTGGGCTGGTGCGCCCCGCTTGGGCCTCCCCCTGCGCCTAGGGTTGGAAACCCTAGGGGTGGGGGCGCCACCCTTGCCTTGGGGGGCAAGGCACCCCCTTGGCCGCCGCCCCCCTAGGAGATTGGATCTCCTAGGGCCGGCGCCCCCCCTAGGGACCCTATATATAGTGGGGGGGGAGGGAGGGCAGTCGCACCCCAAGCCCCTGGCCTCTCCCTCTCCCTCCCGTGACACTCCTCCGTCTCCCTGCGCTTGGCGAAGCCCTGCCGAGATCACCGTTGCTTCCACCACCACGCCGTCGTGCTGCTGGATCTTCATCAACATCTCCTTCCCCCTTGCTGGATCAAGTTGGAGGAGACGTCATCCCAACCGTACATGTGTTGAACGCGGAGGTGCCGTCCGTTCAGCACTAGGTCATCGGTGATTTGGATCACGTCGAGTATGACTCCATCAACCCCGTTCTCTTGAACGCCGCACGCGATCTACAAGGGTATGTAGATGCACTCCTCTCTCCCTCGTTGCTAGATGACTCCATTGATTGATCTTGGTGATGCGTAGAAATTTTTCAAATTCTGCTACGTTCCCCAACAGACACCTAGGGTTGATTGTGTTAAATCTTTTATGGATACCGATGTTTTCCGTAAGTTTATCTCTAAATATGGACTTGACTCTGAAATAGTAGCTTCTTTCTGTGAATCTTTTGCTACTTATGTTGATCTCCCCAAGGAGAAGTGGTTTAAATATCATCCTCCCATAGAAGTAAAAGTAGCTGCACCTATTAAAGTTGAAGAAAAGACTATCACTTATAATGATCCTATTGTTCCTACTTCTTATGTTGAGAAACCACCTTTCCCTGTCAGAATAAAGGATCTTGCTAAAGCTTCAACTGTGGTTCGTAAAATCAATATTAAAACTTATACAGCTTCTGAGAAAATTAAAGTTGAACCTGATATTTCTATTGTTAAAGATCTCTTGGCTGATAATATTGATGGGCATGCTATTTATTTCCTTGATGAGAATGCTAGAATTGCTAAACCTTGTGCTAAAGATAAAAACAGACCTATGGTAGGCATGCCTGTTATTTCTGTTAAAATAGGAGATCATTGTTATCATGGCTTATGTGATATGAGTGCTAGTGCTAGTGCAATACCTCACGCCTTATACAAAGAAATTATGCATGATATTGCACCTGCTGAGATAGAAGATATTGATGTCACAATTAAACTTGCCAATAGAGATACTATTTCACCAATGGGAATTGTTAGATATGTTGAAGTCTTGTGTGGGAAAACTAAATATCATGCTGATTTTCTTGTTCTTGGTTCCCCACAAGATAGCTTTTGTCCCATTATATTTGGTAGACCCTTCTTAAACACTGTTAATGCTAAGATAGATTGCAAAAAGGATGTTGTTACTATCGGTTTAGATGATATGTCTCACGAATTTAATTTCTATAAATTTAGTAGACAACACCATGAAGAAGAATTACCTAGTAAGGATGAAATTATTGGTCTTGCTTCTATTGCCGTACCTCCTAGTGATCCTTTAGAACAATATTTGCTAGACCATGAAAACGATATGTTTATGAATGAAAGAAGGGAAATAGATGAAGTATTCGGAACCTATTCTGAAACACAATTTGCCTGTTGAAATCCTAGGGGATCCTCCTCCACCCAAGGGTGATCCCATGTTTGAGCTTAAACCGTTGCCTGATACTCTTAAATATGCTTATCTTGATGAGAAAAAGATATATCATGTTATTATTAGTGCTAACCTTTCAGAGCATGGGGAAGAGAGATTATTGAAAACTCTGAAGAAGCACCGTGCTGCTATTGGGTATACTCTTGATGATCTTAAGGGCATTAGTCCCACTCTATGTCAACATAAAATAAATGTGGAAGAAGATGCTAAACCAGTTCATGATCATCAACGACGGCTGAATCCTAAAATGAAAGAAGTGGTAAGAAAGGAAATACTAAAGCTCCTTGAGGCAGGTATAATCTATCCCGTTGCTGATAGTCGGTGGGTAAGTCATGCCCATTGTGTCCCTAAGAAGGGAGGTATTACTATCGTTCCTAATGATAAAGATGAATTGATTCCTCAAAGAATTATTACATGTTATAGGATGGTAATTGATTTCCGCAAATTAAATAAGGCCACTAAAAAGGATCATTACCCCTTACCTTTTATCGATCATATGCTAGAAAGATTATCCAAACATACACATTTTTGCTTTCTAGATGGTTATTCTGGTTTCTCTCAAATATCAATCAAAGACTACTTTTACTTGCCCTTTTGGTACTTTTGCTTATAGACGTATGCCTTTTGGTTTATGTAATGCACCTTCTACCTTTCAAGATGCATGATGGCTATATTCTCTGACTTTTGTGAAAAGATTTGTGAGGTTTTCATGGACGATTTCTCCGTCTATGGATCTTCTTTTGATGATTGCTTGAGCAACATTGATCGAGTTTTGCAGAGATGTGAAGAAACTAATCTTGTCTTGAATTGGGAAAAGTGCCACTTTATGGTTAATGAAGGTATTGTCTTGGGGCATAAAGTTTCTGAAAGAGGTATTGAAGTTGATAAAGCCAAGGTTGATGCTATTGGAAAGATGCCATGCCCCAAGGACATCAAAGGTATAAGAAGTTTCCTTGGTCATGCCGGATTTTATAGGAGGTTCATTAAGGACTTCTCAAAAATTTCTTGGCCCCTGACTAATTTATTACAAAAAGATATACCATTTGTCTTTGATGATGATTGTGTAGAAGCATTTGAAATTCTTAAGAAAGCATTGATCTCTGCACCTATTATTCAGCCGCCTGATTGGAATTTACCCTTTGAAATTATGTGTGATGCTAGTGATTATGCTGTAGGTGATGTTCTAGGGCAAAGAGTTGATAAGAAATTAAACGTTATTCAATATGCTAGTAAAACCCTAGACAATGCTCAAAGAAATTATGCTACTACTGAAAAAGAATTCTTAGCAGTTGTATTTGCTTGTGATAAGTTCAGACCTTATATTGTTGATTCTAAAGTAACTATTCACACTGATCATGCTGCTATTAAATATCTTATGGAAAAGAAAGATGCTAAACCTAGACTTATTAGATGGGTTCTCTTGCTACAAGAATTTGACCTACATATTGTTGATAGAAAGGGAGCTGAGAACCCCGTTGCAGACAACTTGTCTAGGTTAGAAAATGTGCTTGATGACCCACTTCCTATTGATGATAGCTTTCCTAACGAGCAATTAAATGTCATAAATGCTTCTCATACTGCTCCATGGTATGTTGATTATGCTAATTGCATTGTTGCTAAGTTTATACCACCTAGATTCACATACCAGCAAAAGAAAAAGTTATTCTATGATTTGAGGCATTACTTTTGGGATTACCCACATCTTTATAAAGAAGGAGTAGATGGTGCTATTAGACGTTGTGTACCTGAGCATGAACAGGAACAGATCCTACGCAAGTGTCACTCCGAAGCTTATGGAGGACACCATGCTGGAGATAGAACTGCACATAAGGTATTGCAATCTGGTTTTTATTGGCCTACTCTCTTCAAGGATGCCCGTAAGTTTGTCTTATCTTGTGATGCATGTCAAAGAATTGGTAATATTAGTAGACGTCAAGAAATGCATATGAACTATTCACTCGTTATTGAACCATTTGATGTTTGGGGCTTTGACTATATGGGACCTTTTCCTTCCTCTAATGGATATACACATATTTTAGTTGTTGTTGATTACGTTACTAAGTGGGTATAAGCTATTCCAACTAGTAGTGCTGACCATAACACTTCTATTAAAATGCTTAAAGAAGTTATTTTTCCAAGATTTGGAGTCCCTAGATATTTAATGACTGATGATGGTTCACGTTTTATTCATGGTGCTTTCCGTAAAATGCTTGCTAAGTATGATGTTAATCATAGAATTGCATCCCCTTATCACCCTCAGTCTAGTGGTCAAGTAGAATTGAGTAATAGAGAGCTCAAATTAATTTTGCAAAAGACTGTTAATAGATCTAGAAAGAATTGGTCCAAGAAACTTGATGATGCATTATGGGCCTATAGAACTGCATATAAAAATCCTATGGGTATGTCTCCGTATAAAATGGTTTATGGAAAAGCATGTCACTTACCTCTCGAACTAGAACACAAGGCATATTGGGCTATTAAAGAACTCAATTATGATTTTAAACTTGCCGGTGAGAAGAGGTTATTTGATATTAGCTCTCTCGATGAATGGAGAACCCAAGCCTACGAAAATGCCAAGTTGTTTAAAGAAAAATTTAAAAGATGGCATGATAAAAGGATACAAAAGCGTGAGTTTAATGTAGGTGATTATGTATTGCTATACAACTCTCGTTTAAGATTTTTTGCAGGAAAACTTCTCTCTAAATGGGAAGGTCCTTACGTTATCGAGGAGGTCTATCGTTCCGGTGCCATAAAAATCAACAACTTCGAAGGTAAAATTTCGATCTCAGATGGCTCTCCTCCTCTCCTCCCCTCTCTCCCCCTCCTCCCACCTCCCACCACCTATCATGGCGATCTCTAGCTCTTCCTCCCATGGAAGGGCTCCTACACTGGGATTTTGCACCGGGCTTAGCCCTGGCAGATCAGGTGAGACGCAGGTTTGGATCCATGGTTCATTTTTTCCCCTCGCGGGACGCCAAGGAATTCTTTCTGGTAGTCTCGTTCTCCTCGGCCTCCTTCTGCCTCTCGGTGGATTCAGTTGGTATATGTTGCATTGGTGGTATTAGTTCTGGTTTCAAAGTGCTCCAATTGTCCTCTCGGTCATTTCGGTTCTCTGTGGCAAATAATAAAGTGGGACACTTCATCTATGGTCTCAAGGATCGAATTTGGCCTGACTTTGTTTGCCATTTTCATCTTTTTAATGGGCGATTCTCTCGGTTCTCTAATGATCACCATTGGCACGCCGATGAAGAGCTTTCTGATCTATCCTCTAGGAGGACAGTGGCGGTTAAATCAAAATTGGGTTTCATGCACAAACATAATACTTTGGACAAGTCTTTTAATCAGGATCTCAGCAAGTTCCATATTGTTCCTATTAATCACATGCTTTTCTCTAATGCAAATTCTGATGAGGCATCTACTTCTTCGATGCCTTCGGATAACACTCAGATGAACAGCAGCAGCAGAGCCCCACCGATAGTTCAAATTTCGACCCATAATTTGGGCGTCCAGTCAGGTGCGACCGACAAGGCCAATCAGCAATTACTACCAGCAGTTATTACGGCCCACTCATTGCAGGAATATTATTTATCCCAAGAGAAATTACAGGAATCACAATTGGCTAATTACCTTATCCGGGGGGGCTTTAAATGCTTGATAAACATTCCGTATCCTCCCCCTCCGCAGTGTTTTTTAAGTTCGGCCTACAAATATGCTCATGCGCATTGTCAATGGCCTCCGGTCCTCACGAATAAACACAAGGCGGATTTGGCCCAAGCCCAATATACTTGGGAAGAGATTACCACACTGGCATCAAACTGGGCCATGCTATGTGCAAAATGCCTTCAATGGGGACACCAAAAAATTTCTTGCCCAGCGAGACTTATTTGCATTCAATGCTCGGCTCCTGGCCATAAGGCATTTGTTTGCCCACACAAAATGGCAAGTACAAGCGAATCAATTACCCCTGCACTCTCCCCGAGCCCTAATGGATCTTTTGCACCTAACATTCCTATGCCCAAAACTTTCCATCCAAAGAAAAAACGCCAGTCCGTCCGATGTGAAAGTTGTGGTCACTATGGACACGTGTCATCATCTTGCCTAGCGCGCCGCAGAGCACAAAGATGGCAATGGATTCCCAAACGACGCACCGTTTCCATTCCTACCCCTCACGGTCCGCCTTCGGCCTCGGCTTCACCACCTCCACAGCCTATCGCTGTCACTCCACCGCCCTCCTCCACCGTCGCTCTCCAAGCAGCAACAATGGCGAACTACCCATTGAACCCCGTCCCCTTCCTGCCTTTGGGATGGGCAGTTGAGCCTGGACCTGCTGACCGGGTGGTTCGCAGTGGCATGGTGGTCTCACCCATCGCGCCGCTAAATCACGACTTCCTCGCCATTGCGGAAGCCAGCCACTCTGTTCCTCTGCATCATCGTCAGGCCATCCGAGATGCGGTTGAAGGTATGCTGCATGAATCTCAGTTGTTCACCACCAAGGCAAGCGATCATCCTTTTGGCATTGGCATCTTTGGATTTGTTGATTCCTTTGCGAGAGACACGGCAGTAGCGACTCCTTTAGAGCTTGAAGATGAAGATCTTCTCATTACTTTCGTCCCACACAATGCTGCTCTGAATAGGCGTACCGCCACTTTTGGCCCGCAAGTTTGGTTGCTGTACTTTGGATTTCCTTATGACTATTAGACAGAGTTTTACATCAATAAATCTGTTGGGGGTTTTGGTAGTCTGATTTCTTGGTATAACCCTAGACAAGACCATAGGTATGTTATGGTTCAAGTTCAGCTGATTCACATGAGGTTGATACCGAAGAGCTTCGTGGTTCGTCAACTTGGAGGGGCCTGCGATTGTTGGACAGTTCAAGTTACCATACTTCGCAGTAGTGATTGGAATGCCCATTTACATGAAGTCCCACCTGCTGGCGAAGAACCACCGCCCCCCAATGGCGACCCGCATCCCCTGTTCGGCCCTGAGATGACGGCAGAGAAGCTCTACCAGCAGCAAGTGCACAACTGGTTCACGCAGAACGGTGCTCCACCTGCCATGGGACAGCCAGCCAACCTGGACGGTGACTCTGATACTGATACTGACGAAGTTCAGATTGACGCTGGTTGGGGAGAGTGGCCGGCCCCTCCTGCCCCGCAGCCACAGTTACCACCTTACCTCATGAATTTTCAGGCATGGCTAGCAGCCCAGGGCTTGACTGTTCAAGATGGTCTCGTTCCTGAGAACAACATCTCCGATAGTGCTGCCCAAGCCTGGAATGACTCCATCACGACGTCTGATGATTCCAGCACAAACCAGGAGGAACTGGCAATGGTGGTCTTTGAAAACAACGAGGTAACTTCTCCTTTCAATGCCATGGACACAGTACATGCACACAATGCTGAACCCATTACCCTGTCTGTTCAAGTGCACAACAATGGGATTCAGTTTTAGTCTGTCTGCACAAGGTAATGAAGTGATGAACTTTCTGCTGGCCAATCTAGCCCCCGCCTGCAGCTCAATACCTTCCTCTCTGCTGCCATCCGTCCGATCCTTGCATCCTTTGGTCCATGGAGTACTAGCTATGGTATCCGTGATCGGTCTAGGCAGCTTCGAGTGCAAATTTCCATTACGCCGGAGGGCCTTGGCATTAAGCAACTCCCCGGCACCAACTTTGCACCCCACTCTTCAGGACAAACCACGGTTGTCATTCAGGAGCTCGATGAGCCACAGGCAGTCCAAACCGACGTTATTCGGAACACTGATAGGGCCATCACTACAGATCAGAGTCATGAGATTCAGACTTCTAAAGTTCAGTCTACTATGCTTCTGAATACTAAGGTTCAGAGCCATGAGCTGCAACACTTTGCTGCTGCTTCAGATGATCTTCCCGCTGGGCATGATGGCACACTGATTGGTGGTTCTTCTACACAGCCTGATGAAGTTGCCCTCCCCACCGTGGGGACTCAGGCCATGTCTGAGGGACGAATTCATGTCTCTCCATCCAAGAATTCTGTGACAGCCAGCATCACACCACCGTCACTACTGAATATCTTGGAACTGGCTAACACTGAGGTGAGTAGCTCTGAGGACTCTGGTTCATCTATGCACGCTCCTGCTGATAGTAATTCTTCCGACTACATGTCTAATGACCAGATGCGCAAAGATAGAAAGAAGAAGCCCATTGCAATTGATGAATCCAATCTGCGTCGCAGCACCCGCTCCAATAAGTACGATGGCTTCAAAGCCCCGTCAATGGCATATGGCAGATCCACTAAAAGCAGGGTCAAAGCTTGACAAGTGCCCGAAGCCCCCAACCACACCTCCACCACCTCTACTGCGCCAAGCTCTGCGCCTCCACCAACACCAGTTCCTGTGCTTCAGATGATTGGCACAATCAGATGCGGCGTTCCTGTGGCTGAACTCTCCGACGACATCCTTATGGCTGATCAGGAGAGCTCGACCTCGTCTTCCTCTTAAGTCACAGCTTCATGCCCCCCAAGCAACAGTGGAATGTTCTGGTCTGGAACATTCAAGGAATAAACTCCGACGACAAGCTACTAGCTATTAGAAATGCTATCGAGACCTGTGGTTGTGATGTAATATGCCTGCAAGAGACTAAGCGCATGCATTTTGATTTGGCTTTCCTTAAAACCTTTTGTCCTAAACGCTTCGATAATTTTGCTTATGTTCCTTCACGTGGGGCTTCTGGGGGAATTATTACTATTTGGAGTGGCTCCGCTTTTACTGGATCAGTCTGTTACTCAGAGAATCATGCTCTTGGAGTTACTCTAACCTCCAAAGTTTCTGGAAATGTTTGGTCTTTATATAATATTTATGGGCCCTGCCAGGGCAATGATCGTGTTCTTTTCACTGATTGGCTGTATGATCTGGATATACCAGACTCTGAGGATTGGTTGCTAGTGGGAGATTACAACTTTATACGATCATCTGCAAATAGAAATAAGGCGGGAGGTGATCCAAATGACATTTTAATGTTCAATGACATTATCCGGACGCAAGCGCTAATTGAAATACCTCTCAAAGGCCACTTCTACACCTGGAGTAACATGCAGACCGACCCACTACTCGAGCAACTAGATTGGTTTTTCTCATCTTGCCATTGGACTCAATCTTTCCCAAATACATTAGTTTCCACCCTGGGGAAGCCAATATCCGACCACACACCATGTGTGGTACATATTGAAACAACCATCCCCAAAAGCAAGATTTTTAGATTCGAAAACTACTGGACCAACCACTCAAACTTCTTGCAAGTCGTGGCAACATCTTGGAACAAACCATGCCATGCCAAAAATGCTGCGGCCACCATCTGCAAAAAAAATTGAAAAACCTTCGATATGATTTGAAATCCTGGAGCAAAAACATATCCAAGCTGTCCATTCTCATCCAGAACTGCAACCAGGCCCTCCTTGAGCTTGATGGGCTTGAAGATCAGCGCCCACTGTCCATACCTGAAGTTAATTTCAGACACATTATTAAAACCCACCTTCTGAAGCTCTTGCACTTTCAGAACCAGTACTGGAGGAAGCGGTGCACGATCAGGTATATCAAATTTGGCACTGAAAACACAAAGTTATTCCATGCACTTGCCACAGAAAGGTACAGGAAGAACTCCATAGCCACACTGAAGACACCTGATGGAGAAATAGTCAGTGACCACAAGTCCAAAGAGGCGCTTCTGTTTACCACTTATAAGCAAAGATTGGGTGAATCGTCCCCACCTGAAATGAAATTTGTTCTACCTAACATAATCAAGAGAATTGACGGACTCGAGACCCTATCAACACCGTTTACACATAATGAAATCGATGAGGTCGTCAGAACCATGCCCAATGACAAAGCTCCTGGACCTGATGGCTTCAATGGACAGTTCTTGAAATCTTGCTGGCATATCATCAAAAATGACTTCTACAAACTTTGTGAGGAATTCTACAGTGGCAACTTAGACCTCGCCAGCATTAACTCTGGTTTTATCACCCTCATTCCTAAAATCAACTCCCCCGAGACTGCCAATGACTTCAGACCGATCACGCTCCTTAACTGTTGTCTGAAGATCATAACAAAGATCTTGGCTAATCGGCTGCAGAAAATCATACTCAAAATCGTGCACCGAAACCAATATGGTTTTCGTCGCACCCGCACCATTCAGGATTGTCTCGCTTGGGCCTTCGAATACATATATCAGTGCAAGCAATCCGGTGCTCCAATCATACTGCTCAAGCTCGACTTCGCAAAAGCGTTCGACACCATCGAACACCCTGCCATGCTTGCTATCATGAAGCAAATGGGATTCGATGATAGATGGCTCAACTGGATCAAGAACATTTTTGAGTCCGACACTTCTTTCGTGCTTCTGAATGGTGTCCCGGGCCAACAATTTAACTGTAAACGTGGCGTTCGTCAGGGAGATCCACTTTCTCCTCTCATTTTCGTCCTTGCTGCCGACCTCCTACAAGCTGCAATAAATGATGCGTACAGACAGCATAAGATCCAGCTCCCGATCCCTTGCAACCAACCAACTGATTATCCTGTGGTACAATATGCCGACGACACAATTTTGTTGATGCCTGCATGTCCTGAACAAGTCAAAACCATGAAGCAACTGCTATTGGATTATGCCGATTCCATCGGTCTGAAGATAAACTTCCAAAAATCATTGCTCATACCACTCAATGTATAGGAGGACATGGTTTACCAACTAGCTCAAATTTGGGGATGCACTAAGGGTAAAATGCCCTTCACATACCTTGGTTTGCCAATGGGCACCACCAAGCCGACCATGGTGGATCTGATGCCACTAGTGGAAAGAACTGAAAGAAGGCTATCTTCCTCCCTATGTATGCTGGATCATGGTTCTAAATTGACTCTCCTAAATTCACTCATAACATCCATGCTCATATACCCGATGTGTACTCTGAGGTTCCCTCCCAAATTGATTGAACACCTTGACAAAATCATAAGGCGTTGTTTGTGGCGCAAGAAAACTGACCAGGGGGAAGAAGCAACCTCCCTAGCTGCATGGGACTTAGTCTGCCGCCCCAAGAATTGCGGAGGCCTAGGGATCCTCGATATCAAAACCCAAAACACAGCTCTACTTCTCAAATTTCTGCACAGTTTCTATAACAAGCATGACATCCCATGGGTCCATCTGATCTGGAATACATATTACAACAAAAAGGTGCCCCATTCTACGGATGCTTGTGGCTCTTTCTGGTGGAAAGATGTCATGAACTTAAGCGACATTTATCGTGGGATCACTACGGTACAAATTGGCACAGGCGACACCACACTGTTCTGGAAAGATCTCTGGAGTGACCAGCTACACGAAGAAGCTTTCCCCCGGGCTTTCTCTTTCACCAAACTTGAGGATGCTTCGGTTGTTGACTTCTTGGCGATAACCAACATCCACACTGGCTTTCACCTTCCCCTGACTCCGCTGGCACGGCAAGAACTTCAACAACTACATGCCCAAACTGCAGACACCACCCTGGACGGCGACAAACCTGACCAGTGGACCTATCCCTGGGGAGCCAAATACACTTCGGCCAGATACTATAAATTCTTCTTCAGGAATGTCTCGGCTGATCCAGCATTTGCTTGGCTATGGGACTCTAAATGCACGACCAAGATCAAAGTGTTTGCATGGCTACTCCTAGCAGATAGAATCAACACGAGAAACATGTTGAAAAGGAGGCACTACAACGTCGGAAACAACGTCAACTGTGCTATTTGTAGCTGCAATGTGGAAGAGACCGTTGAGCACCTTTTCTTCAACTGCCCCTTTAACCAAAGATGCTGGACTGCACTTGGTATTTCTTGGCCAAACAATGGAAACAGATTGCAGCTTATCCGAGGTGGAAGACTCCGTTAGCTCTCACCATTATTCATGGAAATCTTCATGTTAGCCGCCTGGAGCATCTGGAAAGAACGCAGTGGATTTATCTTCAGAGGCATCCCCCCACCTTCACTTCTTGGAGGGCTAGACTACAAAATGACCTAGATTTACTACGCCATAGGGTCAAGCCCCCCTAGTAGAGTTTATCTCTGCCTTCCTTGTAACAAATTTGTAACCACCTCCACCATACTCTCCCCTCTTGGGGTTCTGACACACATCCACCCTTGTACTGGCCCACCTTGTAATCATGTAAATTGACACTTTGACAAAGTGATATAATATATGTGTCAGTAGGATCCTTTCCTACTGTCTTTGACCCCTCAAAAAAAAACAAATCCAAAGGTGGTGAACGGTCAAAGAATCAAACATTATATCTCTGGTAATCCCATAAATGTTGAAACCAATGTTATTGAAACCGTAACCCCGGAGGAATACATAAGGGACACTTTCCGGAATGTTTCAGACTCCGAAAAGGAATAGGTATGTGGTACGGTAAGTAAACCGACTCCAAAACAGTTTTTAAGGCAATATTTCTCCGTTTTGGAATATTTAGAAAAATAGAAAAATAAGAAGCAGTCCGGGAAGGACACGAGGCCTCCACGAGGGTGGAGGGCACGCCCTACCCTACTGGGCGCGCCCCCTACCTCGTGGGCACCTCGTGCGCTCTCCGGACTCCGTTTTCTTACATGTTACGTATTTTGGTCGGTAAAAATTCATTATATAATCTCCCGGAGGTTTTGACTCCCGTATCACGCAAATATCTCTTGTCTTTGTTTTGAGCTGTCCTACTGCGGACAAAGCAACATGTCGTCCCAGGATTCAGAAGGAGAAAGCTATGTGGCTGATTACCTTGCAGATCCTAAGGTCTATGGGGATGTGGAGCATTGTAGTTGGACTACAGAAGAAGAAGAGGACTATGAACCCAAGGGAAAGGAGGAGACGAGCTCAGATGAAGATGAAGTCCCACTACCTCAACCTGGGGACATGCATGTGGAGTTCAAAAAGTCAAGCCTCCCAGATAGAGTAAAGAAACCTAAGATCGAGTTTATCCCTTTTCGCCTCTTGCAGGAAAACAAGCAGGAACTATGCAAAAAGATACTGAGCCTGGAACAGGAGATCGAGGACCTAAGGGACCAAAATTCTGTCCTCAAGCGCAAATTAAGGAAGAAGCCTATGCCATCAACAAAACCATCACCTTCTTCACCAACAAATAAGAATTGAGTACCTGGTATGGGCACTCCCCTTGGCAACTGCCAAGCTTGGGGGAGTGCCCCGGTATCGTATCACCATCACTTTTATCTTTACCATTTTTCGTAGTTCGATCCTTTTGGTAATATCTTGATCTAGTAGAATAAAAGTTCTTAGTATGATCTAGTTGTGAGTTCTGCTTTATAATTCCTCTATGTAATCGAGTCCATGAGCTATATATATAAAATAAAGATTAGTGTTGAGTTAAGGGCTTGATTATTTTGCCATGATCCTAAGTGAATAAAAGAAAAGAAAAAGAATAAAAAAGGGAAACAAAGAGATCATATGGATCTTATGGAGAGTAATGAGCTCACATAGAAAAGGTATGATCAATAAAAGTTGTTGAGAGTTGACAAGCATAGTTTTGGTCATTGTTGCAATTAATAGGAAGTAATAAAGAAAGAGAGGTCTTCACATATAAATATACTATCTTGGACATCTTTTATGATTGTGAGCACTCATTAAAATATGACATGCTAAAGAGTTGACGTTGGACAAGGAAGACAACATAATGGATTATGTTTTCTTACATCTGAGATAAATTATATTGTCATGGATCATCCAACATGGTTGAGCTTGCCTTTCCCCCTCATGCTAGCCAAATTCATCACACCAAGTAGAGATACTACTTGTGCTTCCAAATACCCTTAAACCAGTTTTGCCATGAGAGTCCACCATACCTACCTATGGATTGAGTAAGATCCTCCAAGTAAGTTGTCATCGGTGCAAGCAATAAAAATTGCTCTCTAAATATGTATGACTTATTAGTGTGGGAGAAAATAAGCTTTATACGATCGTGTGATATGGAAGAAATAAAAGCGACAGACTGCATAATAAAGGTCCATATCACAAGTGGTAATATAAAGTGACGTTCTTTCGCATTAAGATTTTGTGCATCCAACCGTAAAAGCGCATGACAACCTCTGCTTCCCTCTATGAAGGGCCTATCTTTTACTTTTATCTCCTACCTTGCATAAGAGTCATGGTGATCTTCACCCTTTCTTTTTACATTTTATCCTTTGGCAAGCACAGTATGTTGGAAAGATCCTGGTATATATGGCTAATTGGATGTGAGTTTTCATGAACTATTATTGTTGACATTACCCTTGAGGTAAAACGTTGGGAGGCAAAACTATAAGCCCCTATCTTTCTCTGTGTCCGATTAAAACTCCATACCCATAAGTATTGCGTGAGTGTCAGCAATTGTGAAAGACTATATGATAGTTGAGTATGTGGACTTGCTGAAAAGCTCTTATACATTGACTCTTTCCTATGTTATGATAAATTGCAATTGCTCCAATGACTGAGATTATAGTTTGTTAGTTTTCAATCAAGTTTACGATTCATAGTAAAATTGTGATTGAATTATTACTCTAGCATAAGAAACCATATGACAGGAATTATATAAGTTGTTGTTCTAAGAATGATCATGATGCCCTCATGTCCGTATTTTATTTTTATCGACACCTCTATCTCTAAACATGTGGACATATTTTTCGATTTCGGCTTTCGCTTGAGGACAAGCGAGGTCTAAGCTTGGGGGAGTTGATACGTCCATTTCGCATCATGCTTTTATATCGATATTTATTGCATTATGGGCTGTTATTACACATTATGTCACAATACTTATGCCTATTCTCTCTTATTTTACAAGGTTTACATAAAGAGGGAGAATGCCGGCAGCTGGGATTCTAGGATGGAAAAGGAGCAAATATTAGAGACCTATTCTACATAGCTCCAAAAGTCCTGAAACTTCATGGAAGACGTTTTCAGAATATATAAAAAATACTAAGCGCAAGAAGTTCACCAGGGGGGCCACACCCTGCCCACGAGGGCGGGGGCGCGTCCCCTACCTCGTGGGCCCCTTGGTGGCCCTCCGATGTCCATCTTCTTCTATATGAAGTCTTTCGATGAGAAAAAATCAGAAGCCATCTCCTCGGATGAAACTCCGCCGCCACGAGGTGGAACCTTGGCGGAACCAATCTAGGGCTCCGACAGAGTTGTTCTGCCGGGGAAACTTCCCTCCGGGAGGGGGAAATCATCGCCATCATCATCACCAACGCTCCTCTCATCGGGAGAGGGCAATCTCCATCAACATCTTCATCAGCACCATCTCCTCTCAAAACCCTAGTTCATCTCTTGTATCCAATTCTTGTCTCCAAATCCGGGATTGGTGCTAGTAGGTTGCTAGTAGTGTTAATTACTCCTTGTAGTTAATGCTAGTTGGTTTAATTGGTGGAAGATCATATGTTCAGATCCTATATGCATATTAATACCCCTCTGATTATGAACATGAATATGCTTTGTGAGTAGTTACGTTTGTTCCTGAGGACATGGGATAAGTCTTGCTATTAGTAGTCATGTGAATTTGGTATTCATTCGATATTTTGATGAGATGTATGTTGTCTCTCCTCTAGTGGTGTTATGTGAACGTCGACTACATAACACTTCACCATGATTTGGGCCTAGAGGAAGGCATTGGGAAGTAATAAGTAGATGATGGGTTGCTAGTGTGACAGAAGCTTAAAACCCTAGTTTATGCGTTGCTTCGTAAGGGGCTGATTTGGATCCATATGTTTCATGCTATGGTTAGGTTTACCTTAATACTTTTGTTGTAGTTGCGGATGCTTGCAATAGAGGTTAATCATAAGTGGGATGCTTGTCCAAGTAAGGACAGTACCCAAGCACCGGTCCACCCACATACCAAATTATCAAAGTACCGAACGCGAATCATACGAACGTGATGAAAACTAGCTTGACGATATTCCCATGTGTCCTCAGGAGCGCTTTTCTCTATATAAGATTTTGTCCAGGCTTGTCCTTTGCTACAAAAAGGATTGGGCCACCTTGCTACACTTTATTTACTTTTGTTACTTGTTGCTTGTTACAAATTATCCTATCACAAAACTATCTGTTACCACTTAATTCAGTGCTTGCAGAGAATACCTTGCTGGAAACTGCTTATCATTTCCTTCTGCTCCTCATTGGGTTCGACACTCTTACTTATCGAAAGGACTATGATAGATCCCCTATACTTGTGGGTTGCTATCAACATACGTACTGGGTGATTATAAAGATGCTCTATAGGTGTCTCCGATGGTGTTTGTTGAGTTGGCATAGATCGAGATTAGGATTTGTCACTCTGTGTATAAGAGGTATCTCTGGGCCCTCTCGGTAATGCACATCACTATGAGCCTTGCAAGCAATGTGACTAATGAGTTAGTCATGGGATGATGCATTAGGAGAGTAAAGAGACTTGCCGGTAACGAGATTGAACTAGGTATGATGATACCGACGATCGAATCTCGGGCAAGTAACATACCGATGACAAAGGGAACAACGTATGTTGTTATGCGGTTTGACCGATAAAGATCTTCGTAGAATATGTAGGAACCAATATGAGCATCCAGGTTCCGCTATTGGTTATTGACCGGAGATATGTCTCGGTCATGTCTACATAGTTCTCGAACCCGTAGGGTCCGCACGCTTAACGTTTGATGATGATTTGTATTATGAGTTATGTGATTTGATGACCGAAGTTTGTTCGGAGTCCCGGATGAGATCACAGACATGACGGGAGTCTCGAAATGGTCGAGAGGTAAAGATTCATATATTGGAAGGTTGCATTTGGACATCGGAATGGTTCCGAGTGGTTCGGGCATTTTTCCGGAGTACCGGGAGGTTACCGGAACCCCCCGGGAGAAGTTATGGGCCTTATGGGCCATAAGAGGGAAGCACACCAGCCCACAAGGGGCTGGTGCGCCCCCCCCCCTTGGGTAGGAGGCCGATTAGGAACTGGAGAAGGGTGGTTGGGACGTAGCATAAATTCAAAATTTTCCTACGTGTCACCAAGATCTATCTATGGAGTCATCTAGCAACGAGGGAGGAGTGGATCTACATACCCTTGTAGATCGCGCGCGGAAGCGTTCAAGAGAACGGGGTTGATGGAGTCGTACTCGTCGTGATCCAAATCACCGATGATCCTAGCGCCGAACGGACGGCACCTCCGCGTTCAACACACGTACGGAGCAGCGACGTCTCCTCCTTCTTGATCCAGCAAGGGGGGAGGAGAGGTTGATGGAGATCCAGCAGCACGACGGCGTGGTGGTGGAAGTAGCGGGATTCCAACAGGGCTTCGCCAAGCGCTGCGGGAGGAGGGAGATGTGTCATGGGAGGGAGAGGGAGGCGCCAGGGCTTAGGTGGCTGCCCTCCTTCCCCCACTATATATAGGGCCAAGGGAGAGGGGGGGGGGCAGCCTTGGCCCTTCCTCCAAGGAAGGGTGCGGCCAGGGAGGAGTCCATCCTCCCCAAGGCACCTAGGAGGTGCCTTCCCCCTTTAGGACTCTTCCTTTCCCTTATCTCTTGGCGCATGGGCCTCTTGGGGCTGGTGCCCTTGGCCCATATAGGCCAAGGGCACACACCCCTACAGCCCATGTGGTCCCCCCGGGGCAGGTGGACCCCCTTGGTGGACCCCGGATCCCGGTGGTCCCGGTACGTTACCGATAAAACCCGAAACTTTTCCGGTGACCAAAATAGGACTTCCCATATATAAATCTTTACCTCCGGACCATTCCGGAACTCCTCGTGACGTCCGGGATCTCATCCGGGACTCCGAACAACTTTCGGGTTACCGCATACTAATATCTCTATAACCCTAGCGTCACCGAACCTTAAGTGTGTAGACCCTACGGGTTCGGGAGACATGCAGACATGACCGAGATGACTCTCCGGTCAATAACCAACAGCGGGATCTGGATACCCATGTTGGCTCCCATATGTTCCACGATGATCTCATCGGATGAACCACGATGTCAAGGACTTAATCAATCCCGTATACAATTCCCTTTGTCTAGCGGTACGATACTTGCCCGAGATTCGATCGTCGGTATCCCGATACCTTGTTCAATCTCGTTACCGGCAAGTCTCTTTACTCGTTCCGTAACACATCATCCCGTGATCAACTCCTTGATCACATTGTGCACATTATGATGATGTCCTACCGAGTGGGCCCAGAGATACCTCTCCGTTTACACGAGTGACAAATCCCAGTCTCGATTCGTGCCAACCCAACAGACACTTTCGGAGATACCTGTAGTGTACCTTTATAGCCACCCAGTTACGTTGTGACGTTTGGCACACCCAAAGCACTCCTACGGTATCCGGGAGTTGCACAATCTCATGGTCTAAGGAAATGATACTTGACATTAGAAAAGCTTTAGCATACGAACTACATGATCTTGTGCTAGGCTTAGGATTGGGTCTTGTCCATCACATCATTCTCCTAATGATGTGATCCCGTTATCAACGACATCCAATGTCCATGGTCAGGAAACCGTAACCATCTATTGATCAACGAGCTAGTCAACTAGAGGCTTACTAGGGACATGGTGTTGTCTATGTATCCACACATGTATCTGAGTTTCCTATCAATACAATTCTAGCATGGATAATAAACGATTATCATGAACAAGGAAATATAATAATAACTTTATTATTGCCTCTAGGGCATATTTCCAACAAAAGGGCGTCCCCTTTCTTTCTTCCCTCACCTATCCAAGTCATGTGGAGGAGGTGGAATCTCTAGGCTAAGTAGTGCTAGTAGGACTGATGGCGCACCTACGGGCCGGCCTGCCTCTCCCTCTCCTCTTTATATACGTGGGGAGGGGGCACCCTAGAACACACAAGTTGATCTTTTGTCCATGTGTGGTGCCCCCTCCACAGTTACACACCTCAGTCATATCATCGTAGTGCTTAGGTGAAGCCCTGCGCCGGTAACTTCATCATCACCGTCACCACACTATCGTGCTGACGGAACTCTCCCTCGGCCTCAACTGTATCAAGAGTTCGAGGGACGTCACCGAGCTAAACGTGTGCAGATCGCGGAGGTGTCGTACATTTGGTACTTGGATCGGTTGGATCGCGAAGACGTTCGACTACATCAACCGCGTTACTAAACGCTTCCCCTTTCGGTCTATGAGGGTACGTGGACATACTCTCCCGTCTTGTTGCTATGCATCTCCTAGATAGATCTTGCGTGATCGTAGGTAATTTTTTTTGAAATACCGTGTTGCCCAGTAGTGGTATTAGAGCCAGGTCTATGCGTAGATGTTATATGCACGAGTATAACACAAAGAGTTATGGGCGATAATAGTCATACTGCTTACTAGCATGTCATACTTTTATTCGGCGCTATTGTTGGATGAAGCGTCCCAGACCGACATTACATGACCGTGTTTGTGAGACTGGTTATACCGACGTGCTTCGCACACAGGTGGCTAGTGGGTGTCTGTTTCTCCATCTTTAGTTGAATCGAGTTTGACTATGCCCGGTCCTTGTTGAAGGTTAAAACAGCACACTTCACAAAAAATCGTTGTGGTTTTGATGCGTAGGTAAGAACGGTTCTTGCTAGAAGCCCGTAGCAGCCACGTAAAACTTGCAACAACAAAGTTGAGGACATCTAACTTGTTTTTGCAGGGCTTGCTGTGATGTGGTATGGTCAAGATATGATGATATATAAATTGTTGTATGAGATGATCATGTTTTGTAATAGTTATCGGCAACTGGCAGGAGCCATATGGTTGTCGCTTTATTGTATGAAATGCAATCACCATGTAATTCCTTTACTTTATCACTAAGCGGTAGCGATAGTTGTAGAAGTAATAGTTGGCGAGACGACAACGATGCTTCGATGGAGATCAAGGTGTCAAGCCGGTGACGATGGTGATCATGATGGTGCTTTGGAGATGGAGATCAAAGGCGCAAGATGATGATGGCCATATCATAGCAGTTATTTGATTGCATGTGATGTTTATCCTTTATGCATCTTATTTTAATTAGTACAATGGCAACATTATAAGATGATCTCTCACTAAATTTCAAGGTATAAGTGTTCTCCCTGAGTATGCACCATTGCTACAGTTCGTCGTGCCGAGACACCACGTGATGATCGGGTGTGATAAGCTCTACATTCACATACAACGGGTGCAAGCCAGTTTTGCACACGCAGAATATTCTGGTTAAACTCGATGAGTCCAGCATATGCAGATATGGCCTCAGAACACTGAGACCGAAAGGTCGAGCGTGAATCATATAGTAGATATGATCAACATAGTGATGTTCACCATTGAAAACTACTCCATCTCACGTGATGATTGGACATGGTTTAGTTGATATGGATCACATGATCACCTAGATGATTAGAGGTATGTCTATCTAAGTGAGAGTTCTTAAGTAATATGATTAATTGAACTTAAATTTATCATGAGCTTAATCCTGATAGTATTTGCATATCTATGTTGTAGATCAATTGCTCGCCTATAGCTTCCCCGTTTTATTTATGATATGTTCCTAGAGAAAACTAAGTTGAAATTTGATAGTAGCAATGATGCGGACTAGGTCCATGATCTGAGGATTATCCTCATTGCTGCACAGAAGAATTATGTTCTTGATGCACCGCTAGGTGACAAAACTATTGCAGGAGCAAATGTAGACGTTATGAACGTTTGACAAGCTCGGTATGATAACTACTTGATAGTTTTGTGCAACATACTTTACGGCTTAGAACCGGGACTTCAAAAATGTTTTGAAATGCCATGGAGTATATGAGATGTTCCAAGATTTGAAATTGGTATTTCAGACTCATGCCCGAGTCGAGAGGTATGAGACCTCTGACAAGTATTTTTGCCTACAAGATGGAGGAGAATAGCTCAACCAGTGAGCATGTGCTCAGAATATCTGAGTACTACAATCACTTGAATAAAGTGGGAGTTAATCTTCTAGATAATATAGTGATTGACAGAGTTCTCTAGTCACTATCACCAAGTTACTGGAACTTTGTGATGAACTATAATATGGAAGGGATGACGAAAAAGATTCCCCGAGCTCTTCGCGATGCTGAAATCGACGAAGGTAGAAATCAAGAAAAGCTTCATGTGTTGATGGTTGACAAGACCACTAGTTTCAAGTAAAAAGGTCAAGGGAAAGAAAGGGATCTTCAAGAAGAATTACAAGCAAGTTACCACTCCCATGAAGAAGCCCAAAGCTAGACCCAAGCCTGAAACTGAGTGCTTCTACTACAAAGGAAATGGTCACTGAAAGCAGAACTGCCCCAAATACTTGGCGGATAAGAAGGATGGCAAAGTGAACAAAAGTATATATGATATACATGTTATTGATGTGTACTTTACTAGTACTCATAGTAGCCCCTGGGTATTTGATGCTTGTTCACTTGCTATGATTAGTAACTTGAAATAGGAGTTATAAAATGAACAGGGACTAATTGAGGCAAGGTGAGGATGTGTGTTGGAAGTGATTCTAAGGATGATAAGATCACCATCACACACTCCCTTTACCTTTGGGATTGGTGTTGAGCCTAAAATAAATGTTATTTGGTGTTTGCGTTGAGCATAATATGATTGGATCATGTTTATTGCAATACAATTATTCATTTAAGACGAAGAATAGTTGTTATTCTATTTACATGAATAAAACCTTCTGTGGTCATACACCCAAGGTGAATGGTTTATTGAATCTTGATTGTAGTGATACACATATTCATAATATTGGAGCCAAAAGGTGCAAAGTTAATAATGATAGTCCAACTTATTTGTGGCACTGCCGTTTAGGTCATATTGGTGTAAAGAGCATGAAGAAACTCCATTCTGATGGACTTTTGGAATCACTTGATTATGAATCACATGATGCTTGCGAACCATGCCTCATGGGCAAGATGACTAAGACTCCGTTCTTCTGAACAATGGAGCGAGCCACTGAATTATTGGAAATAATACATACTGATGTATGCAGTCTGATGAGTGTTGAGGCTCGCGATGGGTATCGTTATTTTCTGACCTTCACAGATGATTTGAGCACATATGAGTATATATACTTAGCGAAACACAAAGTCTGAAACATTTGAAAAGTTCAAAGAATTTCAGAGTGAAGTGGAGAATCATTGTAACAAGACAATAAAGTTTCTACGATCTAATTGCAGAGGCGAATATTTGAGTTATGAATTTGGCCTTCAATTAAAACAATGTGGAATAGTTTCACAACTCATGCCACCTGGAACACCACAACGTAATGGTGTGTTCGAACGTCGTAACCGTACTTTATTAGATATGGTGCGATCTATGATGTCTCTTACTGATTTTCCACTATCGTTTTGGGGTTATGCATTAGAGATGATAGCTGCATTTATGTTAAATAGGGCACCGTCTAAAAATTCCGTTGAGACGACACCGTATGAACTGTGGTTTAGAAAGAAACCTAAGCTGTCGTTTCTTAAAGTTTGAGGTTGCGATGCTTATAAGAAAAAGTTTCAGCCTGATAAAGCTCAAACCCAAATCGGCGAAGTGCGTCTTCATAGGATACGCAAAAGAAACTGTTGGGTACACCTTCTATCATAGATCCGAAGGTAAGATCTTTGTTGCTAAGAGTGGATCCTTTCTAGAGAAGGAGTTTCTCTCGAAAGAAGTGAGTGGGAGGAAAGTAGAACTTGATGAGGTAATTGTACCTTCTCTCGAACTGGAAAGTAGCTCATTGATGACCCACAAGTATAGGGGATCTATCATAGTCCTTTTGATAAGTAAGAGTGTCGAACCCAACGAGGAGCAGAAGGAAATGATAAGCATTTTTCAGCAAGGTATTCTCTGCAAGCACTGAAATTATCAGTAACAGGTAATTTTGTGATAAGGTAATTTGTAATGGGTAACAAATAGTAAAATTAAATAAGGTGCAGCAAGATGGCCCAATCCTTTTTGTAGCATAGGACAAGCTTGGAAAAACTCTTATATGAAGGAAAACGCTCCTGAGGACACATGGGAATTATCGTCAAGCTAGTTTTCATCACGTTCATGATTCGCGTTTGGTACTTTGATAATTTGATATGTGGGTGAACCGGTGCTTGGGTACTGCCCTTCCTTGGAAATGTATCCCACTTATGATTAACCCCTCTTGCAAGCATCCGCAACTACAAAAGAAGTATTAAGGTAAACCTAACCATAGCATGAAACATATGGATCCAAATCAGCCCCCTTACGAAGCAATGCATAAACTAGGGTTTAAGCTTCTGTCACTCTAGCAACCCATCATCTACTTATTACTTCCCAATGCCTTCCCCTAGGCCCAAATAATGGTGAAGTGCCATGTAGTCGATGTTCACATGACACCACTAGAGGAGAGACAACATACATCTCATCAAAATATCGAACAAATACCAAATTCACATGACTACTTATAGCAAGACTTCTCCCATGTCCTTAAGAACAAACGTAACTACTCACAAATCTTATTCATGTTCATAATCAGAGGGGTATTAATACGCATAAAGGATCTGAACATATGATCTTCCACCAAGTAAACCAACTAGCATCAACTACAAGGAGTAATCAACACTACTAGCAACCCACATGTACCAATCTGAGGTTTTGAGACAAAGATTGGATACAAGAGAGGGTTTGAGATGAGATGGTGCTGGTGAAGATGTTGATGGAGATTGACCCCCTCCTGATGAGAGGATCGATGGTGATGATTTCCCCCTCCCGGAGGGATGTTTCCCCGGCAGAACAGCTCCGCCAGAGCCCTAGATTGGTTCCGCCTCGTGGCAGTGGAGTTTCGTCTCGTGAGCTTGCTTATGATTTTTTTCTAGATGAAAGACCTCATATAGCAGAAGATGGGCATCAGAGGGCTGCCAGAGGGCCCACGAGGCAGGGGGCGCGCCCCCCACCCTCATGGACGGTGGGTGGCCCCCCTTTGGTGCTTCCTTCGCCCAATATTTTTATATATTCTAAAACTGACTCCCGTGAAGTTTCAGGACTTTTGGAGTTGTGCAGAATAGGTCTGTAATATTTGCTCCTTTTCCAGCCCAGAATTCCAGCTGCCGGCATTCTCCCTCCTTATGTAAACCTTGTAAAATAAGAGAGAATAGGCATAAGTATTGTGATATAATGTGTAATAACAGCCCATAATGCAATAAATATCGATATAAAAGCATGATGCAAAATGGACGTATCAACTCCCCAAGCTTAGACCTCGCTTGTCCTCAAGCGGAAGCCGAAATCGAAAAATATGTCCACATGTTTAGAGATAGAGGTGTCGATAAAATGAAATACGGACATGAGGGCATCATGATCATTCTTAGAACAACAACATATATATATATTGTCATATGATTTCTATGCTAAAGTAACAATTCATTCACAATTTCAAGTATGAATCAGAAACTTCATTGAAAACTAACAAACTATAATCTCAGTCTTTGAAGCAATTGCAATTTATCATAACATCAAAAAGAGTCAATATAAGAGCTTTTCAGCAAGTCGACATACTCAACTATCATTTAGTCTTTCACAATTGCTAACACTCACACAATATTTATGGGTATGAAGTTTTAGTTGGACTTCATTGTTAGTTGTATGGTTATGATTTGCATAACCCCAACACGATAGTGGTAGATCGGTAAGAGACATCATAGATCGCACTATATCTAATAAAGTACGGTTATGACGTTCGGACACACCATTACACTATGGTGTTCCAGGTGGCGTGAGTAGTGAAACTATTTCACATTGTTTTAATTGAAGGTCAAACTCGTAACTCAAATATTTTACCTCTGCGATCATATCGTAGGAACTTTTATTTTCTTGTCACGATGATTTTCACTTCACTCTGAAATTCTTTGAACTTTTCAAATGTTTCAGACTTATGCTTCATCAAGTAGATATACCCATATCTGCTCAAATCATCTGTGAAGTTCAAAAAATAATGATACCTATCGCGAGCCTCAATATTCATCGGACCACATACATCAGTATGTATGATTTCCAACAAATCTGTTGCTTGCTCCATTTTTTCGGAGAACGGCGTTTTAGTCATCTTGCCCATAAGGCATGGTTCGCAAGCATCAAGTGATTCATAATCAAGTGATTCCAAAATCCCATCAGTATGGAGTTTCTTCATGCGCTTTACACCAATATGACCTAAACGGCAGTGCTACAAATAAGTTGCACTTATCATTGTTAACTTTGCATCTTTTGGTTTCAATATTATGATTATGTGTATCACTACGATCGAGATCCAACGAACTATTTTCATTGGGTGTGTAACCATATAAGGTTTTATTCATATAAACAGAACAACAATTTATTCTCTTACTTAAATGAATAACCGTATTACAATAAACATGATCAAATCATATTCATGCTTAACGCAAACACCAAATAACACTTATTCAGGTTCAACACTAATCCCGAAAGTATAGGGAGTGTGCGATGATGATCATATCAATCTTGGAACCACTTCCAACACACATCGTCACTTCACCCTTAACTAGTCTCTATTTATTCTGCAACTCCCGTTTCGAGTTACTAATCTTAGCAACTGAACTAGTATCAAATACTGAGGGGTTGCTATAAACACTAGTAAAGTACACATCAATAACATGTATATCAAATATACTTATGTTCACTTTGCCATGCTTCTTATCCGCCAATCACTTGGGGTAGTTCCGCTTCCAGTGACCAGTCCCTTTGCAGTAGAAGCACTTAGTCTCAGGCTTAGGATCAGACTTGGGCTTCTTCACTTGAGCAGCAAATAGCTTGCCGTTCTTCTTGAAGTTCCCCTTCTTTCCTTTGCCCTTTTCTTGAAACTAGTGGTCTTGTTAACCATCAACACTTGATGTTTTTCTTGATTTCTACCTTCGTCGATTTCAGCATCACGAAGAGCTTGGGAATTGTTTCCGTTATCCCTTGCATATTATAGTTCATCACGAAGTTCAACTAACTTGGTGATGGTGACTAGAGAATTCTGTCAATCACTATCTTATCTGGAAGATTAACTTCCACTTGATTCAAGCGATTGTAGTACCCAGACAATCTGGGCACATGCTCACTAGTTGAGCGATTCTCCTCCATCTTTTAGCTATAAAACTTGTTGGAGACTTCATATCTCTCAACTCGGGTATTTGCTTGAAATATTAACTTCAACTCCTGGAACATCTCATATGGTCCATGCCGTTCAAAACGTCTTTGAAGTCCCGATTCTAAGCCGTTAAGCATGGTGCACTAAACTATCAAGTAGTCATCATATTGAGCTAGCCAAACGTTCATAACGTCTGCATCTGCTCCTGCAATAGGTCTGTCACCTACGGTGCATCAAGGACATAATTCTTCTGTGCAGCAATGAGAATAAACCTCAGATCACGGATCCAATCCGCATCATTGCTACTAACATCTTTCAACACAATTTTTCTCTAGGAACATATCAAAATAAACATATGAAAGCAACAACGCGAGCTATTGATCTACAACATAGATATGCTAATACTACCAGGACTAAGTTCATGATAAATTAAAGTTCAATTAATCATATTACTTAAGAACTCCCACTTAGATAGACATCCCTCTAATCCTCTAAGTGATCACGTGATCCAAATCAACTAAACCATGTCCGATCATCACGTGAGATGGAGTAGTTTCATTGGTGAAAATCACTATGTTGATCATATCTACTATATGATTCACGCTCGACCTTTCGGTCTCCGTGTTCCGAGGCCATATCTGTATATGCTTGGCTCGTCAAGTATAACCTGAGTATTCCGCGTGTGCAACTGTTTTGCACTCGTTGTATTTGAACGTAGAGCCTATCACACCCGATCATCACGTGGTGTCTCAGCACGAAGAACTTTCGCAACGGTGCATACTCAGGGAGAACACTTCTTGATAATTAGTGAGAGATCATCTTATAATGCTACCGTCAATCAAAGCAAGATAAGATGCATAAAAGATAAACATCACATGCAATCAATATAAGTGATATGATATGGCCATCATCATCTTGTGCTTGTGATCTCCATCTCCGAAGCACCGTCATGATCATCATCGTCACCGGCGCGACACCTTGATCTCCATCGTAGCATCGTTGTCGTCTCACCAATCTTATGCTTCTACGACTATCACTACCACTTAGTAATAAAGTAAAGCATTACATCGCGATTGCATTGCATACAATAAAGCGACAACCATATGGCTCCTGCCAGTTGCCGATAACTCGGTTACAAAACATGATCATCTCATAAAATAAAATTCAGCATCATGTCTTGACCATATCACATCACAACATGCCCTGCAAAAACAAGTTAGACGTCCTCTACTTTGTTGTTGCAAGTTTTACGTGGCTGCTACGGGCTTAAGCAAGAACCAATCTCACCTACGCATCAAAACCACAACGATAGTTTGTCAAATAGACTCCGTTTTAACCTTCGCAAGGACCGGGCGTAGCCATACTTGGTTGAACTAAAGTTGGAGAGACAGTCGCCCGCAAGCCACCTATATGCAAAGCACGTCGGGGGAACCGGTCTCGCGTAAGCGTACGCGTAATGTTGGTCCGGGTCGTCTCGTCCAACAATGCCGCCGAACCAAAGTATGACATGCTGGTAGGCAGTATGACTTATATCGCCCACAACTCACTTGTGTTCTACTCGTGCATATAACATCAACATAAATAACCTAGGCTCGGATGCCACTGTTGGGTTTCGTAGTAATTTCAAAAAATTTCCTACGCACACGCAAGATCATGGTGATGCATAGCAACGAGTGGGGAGAGTGTTGTCTACGTACCCACGCAGACCGACTGCGGAAGCGTTGAAGCAACATAGAGGAAGTAGTCGTACGTCTTCACGATCCAACCGATCAAGCACCGAAACTACGGCACCTCCGAGTTCGAGCACACGTTCAGCTCGATGACGATCCCCGGACTCCGATCCAGCAAAGTGTCGGGGAAGAGTTCCGTCAGCACGACGGCGTGGTGACGATCTTGATGTACTATAGCAGCAGGGCTTCGCCTAAACTCCGCTACAGTATTATCGAGGACTATGGTGGCTGGGGCACCGCACACGGCTAAGGAATAGATCACGTGGATCAACTTGTGTGTTTCTGGGGTGCCTCTGCCTCAGTATATAAAGGATTAGAGGGGGGAGGCTGGCCGGCCACAGGAGGCGCGCCAGGAGAGTCCTACTCCCTCTGGGAGTAGGATTCCCCCCCCCCAATCCTAGTTGGAATAGGACTCCTTGAGGGGGGAAAGAGAGAGAGGGGGCCGGCCACCTCTCCTAGTCCTAATAGGACTAGGGGAAGGGGGGAGGCGCACAACCACCTTGGGCTGCCCCTTTCTCCTTTCCACTAAAGCCCACTAAGGCCCATATAGCTCCCGGGGGGTTCCGGTAACCTCCCGGTACTCCGATAAAATCCCGATTTCACCCGGAACACTTCCGATATCCAAACATAGGCTTCCAATATATCAATCTTTATGTCTCGACCATTTCGAGACTCCTCGTCATGTCCGTGATCACATCCGGGACTCCGAACAACCTTCGGTATATCAAAATGCATAAACT